>NC_081802.1:6192520-6497520 GCF_963082965.1 Carassius carassius | reverse complement strand
GTAAAGTCTAATCTCACTGTAATCAGCACAAACAGGGCTGTAATAATATGTGAAATGCATGTATGTACATGATTGTATTTTTGAGAAAAAAAATGTTATGCGTGGTTAGTGAAAAACTAAAAATGTTAAATCACTTGAATAAGGCCATAAAACACATAAAGAACAATGGTTCCCGGGATTTTTGAGAACTGGAGCTTGTAGCCTAGAATTTTTCTTTCTAAATTATGTGAAAATCATCTTGTTTACTCACTCACAGAAAACAATATATTGATTTAAATTTTCTAAGACACTTTTTGTTGGTAAAATTCATATGCGAGTAGGCGTCAACTATCATGAATATCATTGGGATTTACACCTGAGAAGACAAAGGCCTGCATAATGAGCTGCATAATGAGCCGCATAATGAGCTGCATAATGAGCCGCATAATGAGCTGCATAATGAGCTGCATAATGAGCTGCATAATGAGCCTTTCAGTCAGCTGTGCCACTGTGAGTGAGGAGTTACAAGAAAGAATGTGAGAACAAAATAAATCTATATAATTTTATGTTTGTTGTTTATTTAGAATATATTTAATTATCCCACAACATACTTTAATATCCACTTGGGGGAGCAGTTAAACAGTTTATCAGGAACAATCAAAGCTGACTTTCAAACAAATTTTTTGCATCATTACTCCAGTCACACAATCCTTCAGAAATCCTTTTAACAATCTTATTTTCTACAAAAATATGTATTGTTGTTATTATTATCATTGTTATTATTATTATTATTAATGTTGAAAAGAGCTGAGAATATTTTTTAGGGGGAATAAATTGAAAGAACAGCATTGTTTTTACATTTGTTTGTCTACAGTTATTTATTTGTTACATTTATATTATTTACATCAAGCTTTTGAATGGTATAGTATTGTATATAGTTATTGAAACTTCATAATGTTTCACTTGATTATATATTTAGTCAGGAATTATAGTTTGGAAAAAGTCTAACTAGTGGTTTTCTCAGAGCCTATTACTGCATTTGCATTCCCAGCTATGACGGTATATTCAGCATTCAATCCTTGATGGAGCTGAGAAATATCACGTGATTTCCTCATCATTTCCCGCAGTTAGGTCGGTAAAACTGTTTTCGAGTACAAAAAGTAAAAATTATTGAAGCGGTAATTTTTTTAAATTAGTTGTGTTGTTTTTTTGTTTCATGTGTCACAGTAATGAACAATCTATAGGTTATTTAGTGCTTTAACACATCCTAAAGTTTGCATTATCAAAGTTTTTTAGTATAAAATAAATCAGGTTTAAACGTCAGGAGTTCCTGTCGGGACAAAAGTAACTTTTGTCCCGCTACAGTGACAATAAGTATTTATTTTGTTCTGGTACATGCTATTCTGTGAATTTCTGTCTCTTGCATCATTTATTAAAATGTTTATGTCATATTATACCAAAAGAATATGTCTGAGTGAGGGTCAGAAAGACAAACAGTGGTCTGGTTTTATCCAGATGTTTATGAGAGAGCGTTTCTGGACATAGAGGCACATCTGGGCAGCTCCTATACCTTGCATTTACCTTAGTTATATTTAGGTTTTAGCCATACCTTAGCTTTTACACCTCCAGTTATGAATTTGCAGAGTTTCCAGATGTTTTAATGCACATTTTGAATTGATGCATAAAAACAACTGGATGGAAACATGAATAAGCCTACTGTTACATTATGTTTAGAATTTATATTATGCCAATGTAATTTAATTATTATATTGTTCATTCTGTTGAAAAAATGTTTTATAAAAATACACTGAAATAAAAAAATAAAAAAATAAAGTTTGTACAGTCGGGTTTTGAGACATTTGATGAAACTTAAATTTAAAATAAAAATATAAATATAAATATGTAATTTAATAATATTTTTTACAAAAATAAAAGACAGAATATGTTTGCAGTTACATATTTACAAGGTCATAGTCAGGTATACTTAATAAAAATAAGAGTAACAGAAAATAAATCTAGCTTATATTGTTGTGTTACTTTTAGCCCACCTGTGTGTTACTTTCGTCCCAACCGATGGGGTCAAAAGTAACAATGTGCAACTTATGTTCAAATTGAAATTATACTGAAGCCTTTCTACATTTCTACAAAATACCACCTGGTATTGATAGACCACACTTATGAGTTACTGACCACAGCGGAAATATATCTCTGTCTACAACATTATCTTTTAAAATGATGTTTTTCTGAAAAATTGTACTTTTGCTCCTGCTCTCCCCTACTCATGTTTATGATCTCTGTTGAATAAAGTGCTTCATTCTTTTTTTTTTTTGAGGAAATCCATTTATCAAATCCTCAACCACATGACATCTTTTTGGGGTGAATTATGTCTTATTCCTCTCATCTCGAAGCAAACAGTAAAATAAAAACTTGAAGAACAGTCTCGCTGCTTTTTCTTCTGTGTGGGCGTATTCAAGCCGCGCGCTTCAGTTTGAATCTGAATAGTGCGTTCAGCGCGGGGGCATGGTCACATATAATGAAGGGAGACATGAAAAACAGACATCGCGTTGTTTTCATATGGATTACTTTATCACAGAATATCTGTTTTTGGCGGCACTTGTTTAGTTTAAAAGTAGACATGTCAAGCTTTCTATAGATGTCTCTCTCATGTCTCTTGTTGAGTATTCACGGAGTTACAGTTAATTTAAATGACGTGTTTGTAAATGAAGATCAGCGCAGACAAAGGCTGCAGACAGCACACCTTGTTTGTTATCTTTATTTTATAAGTGCACAAAGTTTTGTTGTTATTATGTCTGTATCCAAAAAAGAAGACCCTTTACAGATTCGATTGATGTATTGCTCTTATCTGTACGATTAAAACTGAAAGTGTAATTTAAGTTCTTTTCGGGGTTATCAGGAGAAAATGACTCAAAACGCGTATCCGCGTTAATCGACTCCAGAGGCGTGTTATCATGATCATAAACACACTTGTTTGCCAAATTTAAAGCAAATATTTTTAGTTGCACTTCGAACAGGCAGTCTCGCACATTCAAGTGAAATTTAGAAGGAACATGGCCACCGTCTACTTAATTTACACAGTATTAGATGTCTATTTTCATGTGTATCAGACATATATGTGTGTGTTACAGTAGGCTACGTTTAAACCTAGGTATAGCTATGTGCTTCAGTGCGTCGTGTGTACAACTGGAGCGCGTCAGTGAACGCTGTCCACATATGTGCTGCTGAAATCGTCTCTCTCTCTCTCTCTCTCTCTCTCTCTCTCTCTCTCTCTCTTAAAACTCAACTGCTTTCCACAGATCGTATCATTCGCCTTACGGCGCACCACCTCTCACGCTGTGTCTGTTGGCTCGCGCGCATCAGAACGCACCAAGTCTCGTTCTGACCTGAGTATCTTCTCGACCTCAGCTGGATCTGTACACTTCGGAATATTAAGCAGAACTGAGGACATCCAAGCAAACCCCCGCCAAAAAAACTTAGTATACGTAGAGTCTCGTGGGAAAAGCCTTACGTATGTCCTTAAGGGGAACTATGGGGAGAGTGTTTCATTCGGTTCAGCACTGGACAGACTAGCCGAAGAGCCGCTGGAGCCGAGCCCGAACTGGCTTTTTGGAGCTATTTTACGCTGGCTGGGAATATAGTGCAACTTGGATAAGCGCTGTTGTGCATTTGGAGATCTGATGAAGGTGGTGCTGATGGACGCGCTGATTTTCCACGCGTTCGCGCTCCTGTGCGCGTTACGCACCACACTGGCAGCAAATAACTGTGAGTATATTTGCAAGCATTATCTAAAAAAAAAAAAAAAAAATACAATAATAATAAATTATATAGGCTATTCTAGAATTATTGTCAAATATTCCAAATAGTATATATATATATATATATATATATATATATATATATATATATATATATATATATATATATATATGTATATGTGTGTGTGTGTGTGTGTGTGTGGGTAATATTTATATTTTTACATTTTATGTTTTAGAAAATGTAATTTGATAATTTGAATAAAATATCAGAAACAACGACAACAATATATATATATATATTTTTAGATGCTCAATAGTATATTTTATGTGTATATGTGTTCCTGTGGCTCAGTGATTGCGTTAGCAGCGCAAGGTTGTGGGTTCGATCCCAAGGAACACATGTTGTGTAAAAAAAATGTTAGCCTGAATGCTCTGTAAGTCGCTTTGGATAAAAACGTCTGCTAAATGCAAAACAATTATTTACATTTATTGTTGTTTTCAGGATCTGATGCGTGCGTTCCAGTACTAGCTACTTATTAGTAGGAATACTAAATAATAGCTTTTGAGAGAGGATTTTTCGAGTCACATACTAGCTAAAGCTTCACGTTCCTGGGACAAAATTCATCCGGTTCTAATTTTGGAAGGTTTTTTTTTAATTATTTTTATTATTGTCAGAATGATGGTAATATACATGCACTGTTTTTTATGCTTTCCTACACTGTGAATTTGTTATTCGTGCATCTTTGTAGGCAATGCGTTTAATTAAATGCATATTTAAGATACTGCCATCGAATTAATGAGACGAAAAACAGCAACAGTCACAGGTCTCTTTTTTCTTTACTTTGTGAAGTCCAGGAAGCAAAAACATGACACATGTTTCCGATAATTAAAGACTTGGGAGCTATAAATAAGTTATTCAATAATCAATTTCTATATTGATCAGTAAAAAAAAAAAAGAAAGACTTCTGTAGTCCACTTCAGAGTGGTTTTCTGACCGCTAGGAGGCGCTGTTTCCCCGTCTAGATCAAGCTAATGCCATTGACATATAATTGAGTCAGCGCGTATTCAAGGGCCTTACACACACCATCAGTGGCACTTAGGAGGATTTATGTAATTCGTAGGAGGACATTACTTGAAAGAAAATTTAGCAGTGGGACTCAATGGCATGGGAATAATTGTAATCAGGATTTAAAAGCCTATAATACCACAAATTTGCACTCTTGTGGTAAATCACAGGTTAGTCAAGACCCACATTCTCTTTTTGATTGATTCATACTTCATGGGTTGATTTCAAATGGCTTGATTTAAGAAAATCTGGCAACCAACCATTCAAAGAAATAAACACAGAGCAGGTAGAGTGACACTTGGCAAAGCTTATTTCCACACTTGTAATTATGACTCATATATCTGTTGAATTGTGATTTACGTTACTCTCTGAGGAAGATTTGTAGCCTCAGAATCTGTGTAGGCACTAGAGGTTGTCCAACATGAATATGCAAATCCCTTATGGTTAATTTGCATATGCACCATCTAAACATAACAAAAAATATTTTATACTTTGATAGACAAATACATAGATGGAAAGATCTCAAATAATTTAACTCTTTTTTTACTTGTATAATTTATAAAAAGGTTAGATAATTTTTTTTTTATTTGATAAAATGTTTTATAGATAAACATAATTTCATTTCATTTCATTTATATATATATATATATATACGATACATGGATAATCAGTGGATAATGTTTCATAGATAGATTGGTAAATAGAAGATGGATTGATAGATATATATATATTTTTTTTTTTAACTTAAAGTGTAACTTTATATTTGTAACATATAGATAGGCCTAAATAGGTAACCATTTTTATTGAGTTATTTGAGTGTGTCTGTGTATACACACACATACCTACTGTATTGAATGCACCCCCCCCCCCACACACACACACACACTGCACACACACACTGCATATGAGTTGTATGATTTGAGAATTGCATTTCACAATACAAAGCCTGAATCGGCCAATCAAATAGCTATTTATTGTTTATTATAAGATTTGATTGGCCTGTCGCGTTCTGTCTGATCCATATCAATGATGTAAACACAAAAGCACCTCATCCATGACTGGAAATGGCTTCATGTTTGCGGCATAATTAGTAGTGCCTTTCTGGCCAAATAAATATTAGTGTTAGATAATAATTATAGATTAGAGATATAACAGAAGGCTGCAGGACGTTGCAGGCACGAAACCATCTGTGGATAAGCGCGAACAGTTTGCTGATATTAATAACCACACTAACCTTGCCGTTCTCATAACCCATTAGGTTGCACAAATTATAATTAACAAACTCTTCATATGACAGATTTTAAAGAGATAGAAGTGAGTCTAGTAATGAGATGCAGAACTGGAGTTAAGCCTAGAAACAGTGCTGAATATAACAATGCCTCCATATACTTTATTTAGTGTTGTTTGTGAGCGATTTGGAGATATGTATTCTTGTGAGGTGGAAACATTGCAGTCTATTAAATCTAATGAGGGGAGCGTGTCTTTGAGAGAGTATGTAGATGGTGGCCTAGATTTCCCCTCTGTTTTTGATCGAACATGCCTGACAGCATTTAGTCAAAAAAGTCAATTACTGCTTTTAATTACCTGATCTGGAAAGTCCAGATGAAAAATCTGCCGGGACCTGAACATTTTTACTCGTTTAACCCTTCAAACCCTTCATTGGTCGTGAGATAGCGTTGGATTGGTTCTTCAGAACTCAAATAGAAACTGAAATCAAATGCTTATGCTTCAGAATAAAAAATGTGCATTAACTATTTTTACTCTTATTTTAACACTGTGAACCCAAGCACTGCGAGCTGTTGATGAATATGTATAAAAAATCATATAAATTTTTTGATTCACAATATATGAAAGCTTTTAGCCAATTCTTAAATAGTTAAAATAAAGATTGTATATTGTAGAATAAAGATCGTAAAATAAAGGTCATAGAGCCATGGTTGGTGCTTCAGGACACAAATGCTACATTTGTCAAATAGTGACAGTTGAAATCAAATATTCACCTTTTTGAAAGAAAAAAAAAAAAAATATTTTTGCTTTTATTTAACCCTTCAAACTAGATCAGTCCTTAAAGGGATAGTTCACTTTCAAATAAAATTTTGGTATGTTTTAGCTTACCTCCAGGGCATCCAAGATGTAGGTGTCTTTGTTTCCGCAGTATTTCCCATTTTGATATTTTTAGGTCAAACCGTTCTCGTCTGTGACTCATACAATGGAGGTCTATGGTCACCACCTCAAAGAGCATGCACAGAGAAGTCCAAATTAAACAATTCCCCATCGCAAGTACACATTGATGGTCTAAGACGAAACGAGCTGTTTGTGTGAGGAAACGAACAGTATTTATATCGTTTTTACCTCTTATTCACAACCACTTCCAAGTGATCTGAGGGCGCGTGCTTCCTGTTGTCGTGTGACGTTTGCGCGTGCACTGGCTTAGTCTGCGCAAGTGCGGAAAGCACCAGAAGTGATCTCTCAAGTGTGTACGTCATAAATGATAAAAATTGCGTTTTTGATTTGCATTATTTGACATCGCTCATCAAAACAGTTAATTTCTAAGAACCAAATGTTGAATTCATATAGAATTGGACGAAAAAAAAAAACAAAAACAAAAAAAAACATTGTGCATACACTGTTTTACTCTTCTTTAGCCCTTCAAACCCAGTCAGTCCTTGATGAATTTGTGTGAAAATCATATTCAGTTTTTGTTTCGCAATATTTGATGTCAATAACAATACATGGTACAAGTCTTATCTTTTATTCTTTACAATGCAACATATTTTTTGGTTAGTGACCCCCCAGTTAAGAACAGCTTTGATTCAGTTATGCTGTTTATTCTCTTTAGATGGTTTAAAGTATGACAGAGAACATAATCTAGCTTGTTTACGAACAGTTAGGGCGTCTCGTCTGGCCTTGTAACTCTTAAACGTCTCTCTCTCTCCTTGTCTAGGAAAGAAAAAGTGCAGTGTTTGCATTGTACAGTAGATCATTGTCTAACTCAATAATTGCCTCTATCTTGTCAGCACTTGTGTCAGCTGTAATTTTGGCCCTAAACAATAGGCAGATCCATAGTCGCTGTAAAAGCGTGACCTTAGAATGTAAAGACAAACACACACCCCCACCCCCACCCCACCCAACCCAACTACAAACTCCAGTCCTGTTCGTGAATGGCCTTAAGTCCACATACCTCCATGTAATTTTCACTGTCGATGAGTGTTTTATCACGACAGCGCCATTGGTTATTTTAAGACATTTTATAAATGCCAGAAAAACTATTCTGAAAGATGTGTGGGTTGGGTGAAAAAAAAAAAAACATAGAAGATGATGATGAAAAAAGCCAAAGATTCATAGTTGTTCTGAGAGATCCGAGGAACATCTCGGTTTTAGGAAATTCTGAACCAGTAATCAAAAGATAAGTAATCAAGTTTGAATATCTCTTCAGGGCCCCCCGAAGGTTTGGCGCAGTACATGAAGGCTGCTGGTTCTAGTGAAATAGCATATACAGTATATTAACAAGTTCTGTTTAATATCCTGGTGGTATAGACTTAAAATTAACAAACAGCTGCTATAAAATGTAAGCTGCTTTATTTAAAATTGTGTAAATTGTTTACATATAATCAGACTGTTTAGGCGTTAATGATCTAAGGTGTGTAGAACACACTGAAACAAAAACAAGAGAAATTGCTAGTAAATTTCACAAATAATTACGAGTAATTTCAAGTAACACATTCAATTAAAGGTGAAATTTTGAAGTTGTATTTTCTTGTAAAATATATTGAATGAATCGTTTTTCTCTCACTTTGTGTTATGTTCATGTGACATCCTTCTCAAGAACCACCTACCATCATATTGCAAACAAAAATGCAAATTTTGCCTGAAATTGCTGAAATGTGAAATTGCAATCAGATGTTTTTGGCGTGGCGTGTGCAAAATTTTGATCACAGTGAATTATAATTATGGAGCCCCGCACATGACATGCAGGAAAAAATTGTAGGCTAAATTGTGTGCATGATTTACTAATTCGTTCCCTCACTGTTCTAAAATGTGCACACAATTACTATTGCATTCCCTCGATTTACTATTTCGTTCACTTGATTTATAAATTGTGCGCACGATTTGCTAATTCAAACGCAATAGTAAATCGAGGGAATGCAATAGTAATCGTGTGCACGTTTTAGTAAAGTGAGGGAACGAATTAGCAAATTGTGCGCATAATTTATTTATTTTTTTCTTGCATGTCATGTGCAGGGCTCCGTAGTTAATCGTCCATTTGCACAAATTTTTGCTCAATTGTGCATGAGTTTTGATGTGAAGTAGATGCGATTTTGAACATAAACCGACTGAAAATTTTGAGAAAATTTGAAGTGGATATTTAGCATGAGAACATTTTCTCTCCAAATAAATTCATGACTTAATGTAATGCATTAATTAGTTCATGAATATCAAAGTTTCTATGTTTTTCTGTATATTGTTGCATTTTTCTTTATAATCGTTCATAAAGTCTGCGCAAATATTTGAATGAACATCTTCCATGCCAAAATATTTATGTGGTACAATCAACACTTGTATCAAGTGTGATTATTCGGGAATTAGTCGTAAGATTTACTAACAATTTCTGAGTGACAATTGTTTCAAAATAAATCAGTGTACTTTGGAAAATCGAGTTCAGATAAGCTAGAGGGTGCCTACAAACAAAATGAACTGTGATTAGTCACTTTACATTTCAATCTCACTGTATTTCGTAACTAAGTGGGCGGTTCTTAAGCTGCGGGGAGGACTAAACTTTATGCCATTCGTGAAATGTTGTCATCTTGGAATATACATAAACACAATAACCTTTTGAATGAGTAGACAGACATACAGTATACAAACTCCAAAAACTCACATTCAAAGAAAATCTCCCGAGTTTATCATAGATATTTAACATATTCTCACGAAATGCACATCACAACCAGGACCCTCCAGCCGTCACCCCTCAGAGAACCGTGAGAAAATGATCGACAGATCTAATCCATCAAAGTAAAAGCCTGTGATGATAAAGCTAACCCCGGCTGATGTTCACTACCGACAGTACTTTGAAAAACAGACTCCTTTAATGCATTTTCCTTTAATGAGATGGTGTTCAGTCTGTGTTAGTGGGCGCTTAGTCTGCCAAGCATATGCTCTGCAGCCTCGTCATTCAAAATATCATCCAAAGCACAACAAGCCACTAATGGCGTTTCACGAAGATACCCAAGTTTCTGCTGGCTTCCCACACTCGTCACTGAACAGCGCCTGAGATGTTCCCGACCTGATCAGTGGAAAGAAAGGTTGTGTAAACACATCTCCATATCTTTGATGGTATCCCGGTTGTGTGGTGTTGTTTATTTAAGCCAATGACCATTCAGAGGCCTTGATAAGTTTGTTTTTCCAGGACTGCTGTGTAAACCAAAAGGGAAGAAAAGCAAAAGTGAAAAACACTGAGCTATATCCGGCCACATATGTACTAAGCAGCTTCAGCTGTTACATTATTAATGCTTAAGCCTTGTCATTCTTCCAGATTCTTGTGTAAACTAGTCAATGAAGTTCTTCTTATATCTAGGGCATTAAATCTTTCTAAAAAAAGGAAAACAATATATACAATGATATAAAAACTTGTTATACTACTTTGTTTTTTAAGAGAAAGAAATATAAATTTTAAACTGAATACTGCATAACTGTCATTGTATAACTTTATTTTTTGTATTTTTTTTTTTTTGAATATGTGTTTTGGTTATTATTATTATTTTGATTATTGTTATTATTATTCAAAATTAATTTTAGCTTTTTTTTTAATTATTTTAGATAATATTGGGGGGAGTATTGTATTAATTTTGTTTATAGATTGCAATTTATTTTAGTTTATTTTAGTTATTTTTATGTATACAACTTCTATTATTATTTGTATTATTACAAATAAATAAAATAATAAATTTTACAGTTAATATGAAAATATAAATTACATTATATTTTAATTTATAACTGTTGATTTTTTCCATTTGAACGCGTTTTGTGTGGGTGTCTTGTATTAATTTTGTGTGCATATATAGATTTATAGATATGTGTATTTTATATAATTTGTGTTGCTTATGTGTGTTTTATTATTATTTATTTATTTTATTGCTCAGATAACACGATTTCTTGATAAAATATGATATGATCAAATATGACCAAGACCCCGAACCAAAGATATTTTTTTGAATTTCAACTACATTGTCAACTAATCTCAATGAAAAATATTCAGATTCACTAAGTCATATTTAAAAAAATAAATAAATCAATAAAAAAAAATATTAATGTGGAAACAAATTTGATCATTCCCACAGTGCAGATCATCTACCTATCCGACACACTGCAGGATGGTGAAATAGAGAACAGAGAGAGTAGATTATATCTTTCTATCTGTGTTTTACTAGTTACTGACATGGGGCTGCTGCAGGGAACGTGGTGTTAGTGTTGTTGTGACTCCAAATAATTGTTATTGAGCTCTATGTGAAGAAATAGTTCAAATGGGTCTAAAACATTGTTTTCCAATGAAACAAAAAAGAGCTCTTTAGCTAAATGTTCAGGCTGCTCTACCACAAAAGAGACATAAAGCTGCAAAAAGCAACATAAAAGCACCCTCTATGACTCATGCACACATTTCCTGAGATCACAAAACAGGTTTGCATGATATAAACATCAAACGTAAATTGTTATTCAAAGAAAGTACTGCTTTTTCTTCCACTGAATCCCAAAAGTGTCAATCGATACATATACATGCTCTCAGCATGAACTGCATTCAAACGCCTCTGAACTGACTCCAAATCAATCAAGATCTGATTGAGTTTCTCAACATAAAGTCTTCAAAACAGTGTATGTGTGATGAGTGAAGAGGTTCTTTGTGCATTAGGGTTGTTTTACGAGAAGAAAGTTGCTATAAACGGTGCAATTCTGTCATTGTCTACTCTGAAATGACATACAGTATAGATTTGCATAGAAGTTTAGAACAACTAGAGGATATCTACATAATGACAGAATTTGTTTTTGTTCCTTTGAAGCAGGGGTGTCAAACTCAATTCCTGGTGGGCCGGAGCACCACTGAGTTTCGTTCCAACCCTGCTCCACACATACCATGTAGATTTCAAATAAGCCTGAAGGACTTGATTAGTTGGATCAGGTGTGTTTAATTAGGGTTGAATCTAAACTCTGCAGGGCTCCGGCCCTCCAGGAATTGAATTTGAAACCTCTGCTTTAAACCAAACAAAAATGTCAATCATCACGGCTGAATTGACTTTTATGTTTACATCTCCTAATATTCCATGATGTAATGGCCTAATCTTGCTATAGAATCCTCAGTTAAATAGGAGACTGTAAATTACCCGGGCTTTGTTAGGCTCTTCTGGCTGTGCTCTACCTGCTGAGGAGAGCGTAGTGTGTCACAATGGAAGTGAAGAGTCTCTCTGTGTCGCTGTCAGGCTTAAGTAATAGCCTCTCCTTCATTTTCCTCTATTACATCAGCCCTCGCTGCCATAGGCAACCGCTAGTAAAATCAGGTCCGCGCTAAATGCCAAGCTTGAAGAGGGGAGCAGAAACGTGGCCAGAGTCATTTTAATTATCCAAAATGCTGTGAGATAGGGCGCAGGGGTCTGAGGTGTTACTGTAAATGGGACGTGACTGAATATGAAGTGCTGTTGTGGGGGGGTAAAAGATGCTCTCGTTTTACTTTATTTACATTTATTTTGTTTTATTGTTGCATAAGGTACTATGTTTTATTTAAAATGAGTATATCATTTAAATAATAATATATTAAAAATTGTAAATTATATACTTTTACAATATTATTATTGTAATGGATTAAAGTCATTATGAAGGAGTGTTTTTATTTTTATATTTAAATATGTATTTCAAAAATGCGAAGTTGTTGTTGTTATTAAAAAAACGCTAATGCTATAGGGGTAACCGATAAATATCGGCCGAGAATTAATGCACTGATTAGAGAACCAGCTTTACTGATGAGATGCGCATTAATTATCGGCCGATATTTATCGTGCACCCCTAAAGCTAAACTATTTAGACATTTTCAAATAATGTCGTTTTAGTATTATTACTAACAATTAATCGATTATATATTTCCTGGTTTCTTTGGAGCCATTAAAATGGCACAAACAAGGCAGAATCCTCTCACTGTTTAATCTACACAGATGTTGGTCTTGGCTTTCTGTTCACATGCAAGATTAAACCCCTCTCACAAGGCTCAGGAAAGATCCACAATTGTGAAACTACTGAAACGTGTTGAGAATGATAATTCAAGATCAGATAGCAAGAAGAGGGGTATTAAAATGATAATTTTAGAGACATTTTTATCACTGGATGTGGATTTTGTGTTGGTTATATGGTGCTTTGGAGATAAATTAAACTATTGTTGTAGATGCTTCTCAAATTGTGGCTTTTTCGGGTTTCTTGAGGTTATGCAGTTTCTCAGTGTATGAATTGGTGACATTGAATTTTGCTATATTAAGGTTTACGTACTTAAAATTTTTATATTTATCTATTTATTTATTAATATTTAATATAAGTATATACTGTAGCTGATTGGAAAGGGTGATATTCTGTTTGCATATACTATAGAGCTGTATTTATTTATTTATTTATTTTTGTATTTGTGCATTGTTTATTTAGTTATTAGTTTTAATTTAGTTTTAATCTAATTACAAAGAGTATAGCTAATTTAAAAGGGGAATATTTTACATGAATATGGAATTTGATTAACTGTTTATTTTATTTTTAAGTAACCTTTATTAGTTTTCTTTTTGTTGTAATAAAATTTTAACAAAAGTATAGATAATTTGATAAGAATTCTACTTGAATATCGAGTTAAATTAAATGTCTTTGTGGTTTAATTATTTTATTTATTTATTAGTTCAGCAACATTTTTTCAGAACTCATTTGCTGTCTGACACCTGGCCTAGACCACAAGCCCTTATTGTTCAGGTTGTACTTCTAAAATATCAGATGCCATTGTTTGAAAACATAAAATTCACCTCACTTTGCACAGTTGTCGTCTTTTGAATGTTGAAGACTTCGTCTTACTAACTAGTGTCTGAATACAAGATTTGGTGTTTGGAATAGAAAGCTTTAATCCACAGAGGACGGATTGTGTTTGGTGTACAAAGAGACCTGGGATACTTCGGGACCGTGCAAACTCTGCAACAGGATTTAAATGAGTGTTTCACAGTTTCTACAGGATGTAGGTGTCCATTCACAGATGTCTAGGCATTCTGCATTTTCTGGTTCCATCTAACCACCCCATCCGCCTCTCTTTCTTTATGCCTCCTTTGGAAAAGTTTGTTGGAGGCACCGGACTCAATTCAATGTGGGAAAAGCTTCTTTAAAACTGCATTAGAAATCACATGTTCTGTCACAGCGCAGATGCACTGGAACATCCAGGGATTCCATTAAAGGTGCGGACTCTTAAAAGCACAGCTGGGGGCAGGAAAAATGGACTGTCGTGCCGGGTTTGCACCAGGCTGCTTTTACGTCTAATAAAGCATAAGAATAATGCTCAGGAGGAGGGAAAAAAAACATTGGCTCAGAAATGCTATTTCTTGCATCCTTGTGTCCGCTAATAGCCTCATACATGTTTTTTCAAACCACATTTGCTTAAAAGCTTTGAGTCTTAAACACTCCAAGGAGTAGCGAACAGTAGAGAATTGAGTTAGTAATGTCAAAAGGATGTTTTATATGATCCTGAGAGCTTGCTTCTGTAAACGTTTCTAAATAACAACCAACTCTTTGTTACAATGTTAACATTTAACGCCGTCCGACTGTCTAGCAAGCAAAACGGCGAATTAGGCGACCTATCCTCAAGCTAATACCAGTGCTGCTGAGTTGTTTTCCTCCCATAAACATTCATTTCGCAGCATGCATTTGTCAGTAGATCTGGGAGGGCTGACTAGGCGAATTTCCAAGGTAAACATAAAAATTTAATCTCCCCCACCCTTCCAACCCATCTTCGCATTCGTGCCGAGCATCCATCTGATCCCGGTAGAAACAATTATGCGTGGTGTTTCAAATAGAGGGAAAACTTTTTTTTTTTTTTTTAATGTTCAACAGACAGCACCGTGTGTACACTAACTTCCCATGGCTTTTGCTCATGATTTAGTTTTATTCTTTTTATTAAGTGAGCACTGTTCTTGATTCATTAAACAGTGTTATTAATTACATGCATACATGAGTACACTTCATTTCCACTAATTAATAGGCTAAGCTGGGTTTACTATTAGCATGATTAACCAATTATGTATGCAGCAATCAGGTCATTGTATTTGATTAGAATAAATTATTTTTGGCATTCTGGTGACTGGCAGAAGTTAAAACATTACATTCTTGACTTAACTGTTTGAGCCTGATAGAAAAGGAAAAAACTCTCTTAGTTAACTTCTCAATTGTTTCTCCTGAACAGAAACTAAATTAAATGAAGAGACTTTTAAATCTCCCCCCAGATTTGCTCTCAAGAAAAATAATTAATCAGTGTCTCAAACTATGCTAAGGTTTGTCTTGATAAATCCAAGCTTAGTTTAAGCAACCAAAATTTGGGGATCTCAATATGACCTCAAGCATTTCAAATTTTGGAAGGTCTGTTTGCAATGTTTCCCCCCTCTGGGGAACTTCAGAAGCATAAAAAAGTAGGTGATATGAAACTACTCATTATATGGACTTTAAAAGTATTCTGTGAAAACTTGGGGCCATGGCCTAGTGGTTAGCATACATGCAAAAACATTGAATGGTGTTCATATGAGAGATCTTGGTTCCTGTCTTTCCATTGTAGTGTGTCTTATGTAGTCATGGATATATTGTAGGAAAATTCTGCATTTCCAACCCAAGATAGATAGATAGATTAGATAGATTCAACTTTATTGTCACTGCACATGTAAGTTACAAGGCAACGAAATGCAGTTAGCATCTAACCAGAAGTGCAATAAGCAGTAAGTACAGAATATACAAGGTCTATAATATGTACATTAACTATACAGATAAGTATTATGGACATAATTTACAGATTTTAAATACTATAAGCATGATATACAGGTAGGTGTACTATGAACATACTATACAGATGGATTATGTAAAAGTGTATGTACACTATAGGCAGAACTATGAACATATGAACATAATTTACACTAGTGCAATGGACAGTACAGTGCATAGAAAATATTTCAGTGTGCAAATGGATTACTCAGTGTTTCTGGATGAACAGACAGTAGTGCAAGTAATAACAAGTTTACTGTTTTTTTCTTGTTGTAAATAAATCAGTCAGATGCAGTGGTGAAGAGGGGGAGGAGTCTGTGTGTGTGGTGAGGGGTGGTGTCAGAGGGCCGAGTTCAGCAAGGAGACAGCTGTAGGGAAAAGCTGTTCCTGAATCTTGTGGTCCTTGTCCGGAGGCTCCTGAAGTGCCTCCCGGAGGACAGGAGGTTAAACAGTCTATGGTCAGGGTGAAACGAGTCCTTAAAGCAGTTCAGTCAGTGTACTGTTTGAGTGCATGCATTACTCCGGGATATTGGTTTGTTTGAACTCAAAGGGAGTGTCAGCCACATTAAAAAAGTTAACAGCTTAAGTCATTTGTGGATAAATGCGTATTAGAGATGCGAACCTTTTAAAACGATTCAGTTCGATTTGGTGAACTGAATGATTCGTTCGCGAACCGGATATCCAGACTGCTTTGTTTTGAACTCTCTCACACAACAGACACGGAAGAGAATGCTGAATAAAGTCGTCGTTTTTGCTATTTTTGGACCAAAATGTATTTTCGATGCTTTAAAAAATTCTAACTGACCCTCTGATGTCACATGGACTACTTTGATTATGTTTTTCTTACCTTTCTGGACATGGACAGTATACCGTACACACAGCTTCAATGGAGGGACTGAGAGCTGTCGGACTAAATCTAAAATATCTTAAACTGTGTTCCAAAGATAAACGGAGGTCTTACGGGTTTGAAACAACATGAGGGTAAGCTATTAATTGCATAATTTTGCTATCTGGGTGAACTAACCCTTTAAGAATGCTGCGAGCTCGACGTAGACAGTGTTTCCTCTGGATGTCCTCAATAGCAGGAAGTGGTGTCCCTGTGATGCGCTGGGCAGTTTTCACCACCCTCTGCAGTGCTTTGCAGTCAGCCACTGAGCAGTTTCCATACCAGACTGTGATGCAACTGGTCAGGATGCTCTCGATCGCACACCGGTAGAAGTTCACCAGGATGGCTGAAGACAGCTGGTTCTTCTTCAGTGTCCTGAGGAAGAAGAGACGCTGGTGAGCCTTCTTGACCAGCCTGGAGGTGTGTGTAGTCCAGGACAGTTCCTCCGATATGGTGGTTCCCAGGAACGTGAAACTGAACATTCAACAACCATACCGTTAATGTGGATGGGGTCATGCGTGCCTCCTTTTTTCTTCCTGAATTCCACAATGAACTCCTTTGTCTTAGTGGTGTTAAGGAGCAGGTTACTGTCAGCGCACCATGTGGCCAGGTGCTGTACCTCTTCCCTGTAGGCAGTTTCATCGTTGTTACTGATGAGGCCAATCACCGTGGTGTCGTCTGCAAACTTAATGATGGAGTTGGATCCGTGCACAGGCTTGCAGTCATGGGTGTAGAGGGAGTAAAGGAATGGGCTCAGCACACAGCCCTGTGGTACGCCGGTGTTGAGTGTGATGGTAGTGGAGTGGTTGTGGCCTGACCTAACATGCTGAGGTCTGTTGGTCAGAAAGTCCATAATCCAGTTGCAGAGGGAGGTGTTAATGTCTAGGTCTCCAAGTTTTGTTGTCAGCTTGGAGGGAATGACGGTGTTAAATGCTGAACTGAAGTCAACAAACAACATCCGTACATATGTGTTGTTATTGTCCAAGTGTGTGAGCGCAGAGTCCAGCACTGTGCATACTGCATCCTCTGTTCTCCTATTTTTACGGTAGGCAAATTGGTGTGGGTCCAGTGTGGGTGGGAGGCAGTCTTTGAGGTCCAGGACCAGCCACTCAAAGCACTTCATGATGATGGGTGTGAGTGCTACGGGGCGATAGTCATTCAGGCACATTGGGGAGGAGTTTTTTGGTACTGGCACAATGGATGTGGACTTAAAACATGTTGGTGTAGCGGGAATTTTTGTATTGACCCTTGAGGTACAACAACAAAAGACAAAGGCGTATAGGCTCAATTTTTTTTTTTTTCAGTTATTCAATACATAAAACACATACTATATAGATGTATACACACTAAAAAGGAAGATTAATAACGTCTACATACGTGTTCCATGACCACGCTAGAGATCACAGATGAAGTACAAATAAACATTAAACAAGTAGCACTACTGCTATAAAACCAGTGGTAAAAATATGGCGCCCTCTAGGAGAAAGTAAAGTCTCAATTTCACAGTTATCTCAACGTTGGTAGACACACCCTTAATAAATCTACACTCGTGTACAAATCACATCACACACATAATCACTTTCGTGAAAACAAGAGTTAAATAACCATAATGTGACAAAAAAATACACATCTCACAACAAACTACTACCACGTAAAAAAACACTGTTTACCCAAGAAATACCCTTTCACCATATTCACGGTTCAGGAAAGTATAGCGAGCAGCCAGACCTTACAACCTAACCATTAATTGTCTGCCTATTAAAACCCCCCGTTTCTATGCAAGAATGGATTAACAGCCCCGCAACCACTCACGGCCGGTCCACAGTTCAAAATCACAGTATGAGGGAATCGCCGCCGTCTCAGTCTCTTCGTTCCTTATGACGATGCAGGGTTTCTCGCGCCTCCCGTCGACAGCGTTCCTCCGCGGATGGTAACCATGGAGACTCCACCTGGAACTGCGAGGAGGGGAAAGTGGATCAATCAACTCTTCACAACAATATCGCGGGGTAAAGCCCACTCATTCGTAAGACAGTCGCAAAACCACTTCCCTTTAATATGAGGAATAGAGTGCGTTGGGAGGATTCTTTCGCCATCTTCACTGCATCCAAACAAGTAGTGGTCAGCTCGCGGCTATCTGGGGAATCAGAGGCGGAGTAATACCAGTCTTTCCGCTCTCGTGAGTTGCGGTGCGTGAAGTTGTGTTCGGGCTCCGGCTCCCCACCCAGGTTATCAGAATCCATCAGCTTTTATCCTCTCCAGCCACTAATCATGAAGGCTGCTGATCGTTCCCCATTACCAGCCGCACCTGTGCATAATCGGCTCACATACAGACATGTGCACAACCCCGCTACATTTTTACCCCCCCCCCCTTTAATAGGGCTCGTCCCGAGCACTAAAAGGTCAGTCATAGGGCATAATGTCCCATAGTTCAGTTTATGGTCCAGTCTGTTGCGACCTTCAAGGTCGGTAGCGCACAGGAAGGCTCCCCCGGTTATCACGGACTGGGTATCGACTAGGAGCACATGGCTCCAAATTTTGGTAATGTTCTGGGGCTGTGCAGGGGTCTATCATTGGCCGTGGTGGGACTATTGTGTCCTGAGCCGTCCCTACCAGTCGCAACTCTGGGCCAGGGGCTTCATGAGAGGGAGCAACTGAGGCAGAAGAACGAGGTGGAGTCACTATAGGGTTGGGTGGTACGTCGGCTGGCTCTGGCAATGAGGTCAAAACAGGGTTGAGCCGATATGGTGGAGCTGGCTGAATTAATACCACAGGAGCAGGAGGCCAAAAGGGTTCTGGGCGATTGGCTATCCCGTATTCGTATACCCCATTCTGCTGACTTTCCGCGGTGTCATTATTGATCGGAGGGTCGCCAGGGCATGGCCGCAAATTGTTACAAAGGAGGGTCCGATTGTAATGCCTCTGGTTCCAGTGGTTGCGACGCTCCGCATTGTTACGGACAGAAGCATAGGCTTGCAGAAGAGTCTGGTGGTGGCTTTGGACCCAACCCTCTAAACTATCTCTACACTGGGGTGGTGCAACCTCGTACAACATATCTACGGGTAGCCTAGCGTGGCGGCAAAAAACAACGTAATGTGGAGTCATCCCGGTGCTTGCGTGCGTGGTGTTATTATAGGCCTGTAAAAGTGCAGGTAGCCGGCTAGGCCACTGGGCCTGGGACTGGGTTTCGATAGTACACAACAGAGCTAGGAGAGTCCGATTAAACCTTTCGCATGCACCGTTCCCCTGTGGATGGTAAGGAGTGGTACGCATCTTCCTACAGCCATACATCATGCATAGTTGCTGCACCAGAGTTGACTCAAACGCTGCTCCCTGGTCTGTGAGAATCCGCTCTGGGCAGCCAAAAGGGAGGATAAGTGCCGTCCACAGGGCCTTTACTGTGGTAAGAGCAGTCTGATCCTTGGTAGGTACAGCCAGTGCGTATCTAGAGAACAGATCCGTAATAATCAGGATGTACTGGTACGTGTCAGAAGGTCTCCTAAGGGACAGATAGTCTAAGGCTACGGTCTCAAAGGGGTAACTAGAGACAATTGGGGACAGGGGGGCTTTTGTCTGAGCTCCTGATTTCCCAACTACACAAGTGGTACACTCCGTTGCCCATTTCCGGGCATTTGCACTCATCCCTACCCAGTAGAACCTCCTTCTCAACAATGAGACCATTTTGTCCCCACTCGCATGGGCTACTGCCTTATGATATTCTTCCCAAAGTGGTCGGGCCTGCGCTACTGGGATGATAATTTGCTTCACCGATGCGCCTGTATCTGGTTCTGCAACGCACCTCACCAGTGTCCCATCACACAGCTCCAAATGTCGCCACTCTCGTAGCAAGCAGCAAAGCTGGGGAGACAGGATCGCCAGGTTATGGACTACCGGGGGCTCGTTGCTCCCCTTCCAAACATGTAGGAGTTGCAAATCAGGATCATCCCTCTGCCGCTCCCCCCATTGTTTTTGCAGGGTAGGTGGTTCTAATGATGAAATGCCTGCCGCGCCATACACCGTGTGCTCCGCTGCCTCTCCTGGCAGCCGTGATAGGACATCAGCATTTCGATTGACAGCCCCTGGTCGGTAACGTAGATTATATGAATAGTTTGCAAGTTGGGCCACCCATCTTTGCTCCGTTGCACCCAGTTTCGCCGTTTCAAGATGGACCAGAGGATTATTATCGGTAAAAACGGTAACCTCAGCTCCCCACAGATAATCCTTGAATTTTTCTGTAATGGCCCACTTTAAAGCCAGTAGCTCCAGTTTAAAGGAGCTATAATTTTGGTCATTATGCTCGGTGGAATGGAGGCTGCGGCTGGCATATGCAATGACCCTCTCTCTTCCGCCTTGGACCTGAGCTAACACAGCCCCGAGACCATCCAGGCTAGCGTCAGTGTACAATCTGAATGGAAGCTGGAAGTCTGCATAGGCCAAGATGGGGGCACTAAGGAGGGCCTGTTTCAGATTATCAAAGGCCACTTGGCAACCGGGTGTCCACTGGATAGGGGCAGAGGGTCTATTGGCTTGTCCTTGTAGGAGTTGGTGAAGGGGGGCTGCTACCTTAGAGAAAGCTGGGATGAAGCGCCGATAGTAGCCGGCAAAGCCCAAAAATGATCTCAGTTGCTTCACCGTCGTAGGCATGGCCCAATCACGGACAACCGCCACCTTGTCTGGAGCCGTCGCTACCCCTTGGCTACTGACGATATGTCCCAGATATGTCACTTTCCTTTGAAACAGACGACACTTCCGTGGCTGTAACTTCAGGCCATGTTCTTGCAGACGGGCAAAAACCTTCTCTAGGTGCTGCAAATGGGCTGTAAAGTTAGGTGAATAGACAATGACATCATCAAGATAGATAAGGAGATGATCATACACCTGTGCTCCCAGACAGCGTTGCATCAGCCTCTGGAAGGTGGCTGGAGCATTGCAGAGGCCAAAGGGCATACGTTCAAAGTGATACAGGCCAAAAGGGGTGGTGAAAGCGGTCTTCTCTTGGTCTTCCGGCGCAACCTCCACTTACCAGTACCCGCTTGCGAGATCTAGGGTGGAATACCACTCACACTTGGTTAGGCTAGTGAGGGATTCCTCAATGCGAGGTAGAGGGAAGGAGTCTTTGTGGGTTACTGCATTCAGTTTGCGGTAATCAACGCAAAATCTCCATGAGCCATCCTTTTTCTTGGCAAGAACCACTGGGGCAGCCCATGGGCTCGAGCTCTCCTTCACCACCCCGCTGTCCAGCATGCCCTGTAACAAAGTCCTCAGTTCTGGATAGCGGTTTGGGGGAACCGGGCGGTAGCGCTCCCGGATTGGGGGTGCCGTGCCAGTGGGGATTTGATGGGTGACAACGGCTGTTCTGCCAAAATCCTCTTCATGGGCTGCAAACACATGAGACCACTTCTTTAAGAGGGCCTTCAATTGGGCCTGTTGGTCATTGGCAAGTCCTTCACCATACAGAGCTAGGTTTGGGTGATCATCACTTAGGGTCTGTCCCACTTGTGTACATCCACCTCGATGACTTGGGGGCCAGTATTCCGTAACACTAGTCTCGTCCGTCCCCACACGTCCTTTTGGTCGATTTGGGTGACTATGGCCAGGGGGCATCGCTGAGGCAGCTCCATGGGAAATGGGTTTGGATTACAGATACGCAGGGGAACCTTACCTCCCCTGGTCCAGCTCAACGATCGAGCCACTCGCCATTCGTACCCTGATTTTCCATATCTTCAATCAGGACCGGGCAATCAGGCAGGCCAGCGGATTGCGGTACATGGGCCCAGACAATCATTTCCGTGGAGGGAGGCAATACCACGGGGGGCTGTCGTTGGAGTCTAGCCACACCTTGAAGCTCCACTCGAGTCACAGAAGCTTCAGCCCTCCGGCAGGCAGCAAAGGCTGTATCCCATATCCTTTCTGCAGAAGGGGGGAACACAGATTTAAATGCAGCAACTCCAGGATGGCCACCTTTAAAAACCCCGGTCCAGCAATCTGCCACAACATTCATCCCCAAGAGTCCATACTCAGTGTTAATGCAGTTATCGCGGACAATAACTACCCCCTTCCCCTTTACCTCTACTCCCCCAATGCAAAAGTCTAAGACGGCATAGCCTACATAGGGAATATAGAGGCCATTAGCTGCTTTTAAAGCTAGCCATGATATATGGCTAGGGTCTTGTATACATTCATCACCGAAGTGGCACTGGAATAGTGTTTGGCTAAACATGGTGACTTGAGAGCCAGTGTCTAGTATAATTATAATTATAATTAATAATTCATTACATTTATATAGCGCTTTTCTAGGCACTCAAAGCGGTTACATTTGGCAGGGGGTATCTCCTCATCCACCACCAGTGTGCAGCATCCACCTGGATGATGCGACGGCAGCCATAGTGCGCCAGAACGCCCACCACACACCAGCTTACTGGTGGAGAGGAGACAGAGTGATGAAGCCAATCATTGGATATGGGGATTGTTAGGAGGCCATGATGGTCCGAGGCCAATGGGCGAATTTAGCCAGGATGCCGAGGTCACACCTCTACTCTTTTCGAAAGACATCCTGGGATTTTTACTGACCACAGAGAGTCAGGACCTCGGTTTAACGTCTCATCCGAAGGACGGTGCTTGTTGACAGTATAGTGTCCCCATCACTACACTGGGGCACTAGGACCCACACAGACCACAGGGTGAGCACCCCCTGCTGGCCTCACTAGCACCTCTTCCAGCAGCAACCTAGTTTTCTCAGGAGGTCTCCCATCCAGGTACTGACCATGCTCAACCCTGCTTAGCTTCAGTGGGAAACCGGTCTTGGGCTCCAGGGTGATATGGCTGCTGACTAGTATGCATGGAATTCGTTGCCCCTGAACAATTACCTCGATTTCAGGGCATCTACCAACCATGGAGGGCCTTTGTTGGGGGAAGCTCTTTCAAGCTTTAAAATTTGCAGTGAATGGTGGTCGAGATTTTCAAAAAACGCGAGTACGACAGTTATTGTAGCGGATGCTAGAGATTCAATTTTAAATGTGGATATTTTTCTTGCACAAACGCATAGATTCATTACAGAAGGCCTTTATTAAAATTGCTGTAGGGTACTTTTTATGATGGATGGATGGATGCAATTTATTGGACTTCAAATTCAAATTCAAATTCACCTCAACAGTCATTTACTGCCATTATAAAGCTTGGAAGAGCCAGGAAATTTTTTAATATAGCTCTGATTGTATATGTCTGAAAAAAAAGTCATATACACCTAGGATGGCTTGAGGGTGATTAACTAATGGGGTAATTAAAATTTTGGGTGAACTATGCCTTTAACAATCAAATTTGTAGTTTCATAAAAGCAATTAAAAGGGGATGGTATATCACAAGGTTGTACAAGGAAAAACTTTTTTTAAATGACAATCTAGCATCCGACAGAAAGTTAAGAACATACCTTAGTTTGCTGCAACATTGACCAGAGTAGGATCCTGTAGTGTTTTCAGAAATCCTGTGTGATTTCAAATGTTCACGGCTTTTTCCACCCCCTCAAAAGAGTTGTACACATTCCTGTTCATTAAACACTCCATCAGAGTTTTTCCTCAAATGCAAGTGCCCTCAAGAAATTAAGCTGCTGGTTTATTGTCGTGCTGTATCGATTCCCATCTCTTGTGCCATCAGAGCACCAGGTGCTTTGCAGCCACAAGGTCATTTTCACATCCATTCTGCTCAAGGAAAAATTTAATCTGGTCCCTTTCCACTGTTGGACGCAATGCTGCTGATTACCTCCACACGACCGTCACCGCGAGCAGAAGCGGAAGCCCATGTCAGTCATTCCCATCATTCATATTTATGAGTTTCAGAAACATCACTTACTCAATTTGCCCACTTTACACGCTTGCAGAGGAAAAGATAGAGAGATAGTCAGCGAGAGAGACTCCCTGTTGAAAAATGCATCATGGGGCGGGTTTTTAAATGGCTTCATCTGGAGGTTGCCTGTTTATTAGGGATTTTTCCCAGAGTAAATATACCCTTGAACCAGCAGAGGAGATTTCATTTAGGCTCAGGTATCCATGATGTCTCTGAAAGCCTTTGTAAGAGAGATGTGGCCACATCTAGCTGCCGGCCTCTATCCTTCCTACAACCTTACCCATCTCTTTGTCTCTCCTTTTCTCCCCATCATCTTCGTCTCACCTTTTTGCCTGGTGTGGAATAAATTTGCAATTCTGTGAGTGAAGCTATTTGTTGTCATGCTCATTTAGAAAGTGTTTGAAAGGTTAATTAGATGAGAAATCAGTGCGGATTTCTCAAACATTGAAATGAGAGCTGTTGTCAGCTGTCTCTCTCTCCTTTCTGCTCATTTCCTTTCTCTGGTTTAGCACGTTAACTTGAGGAGTGCATGACGAATGTCTCACAGTAACTAATTTTGCGACATTTACTGTACAAGCCATTTTATGTCTGTAGGGGTAAAGGGGAAAATGGGAAAAGTACAAGGGAGAGGATTTGATCCATCATCCATTGGGAGCTGAATGGTTTATGAATAGTGGCCATTCTAAACCAGATTGGGGTCATTCACTAAACTTGAATGTCAAATCTGATTGGCTAATCTGTTTTTCCTGCTGTTCTAGATCACTGCAATGGGCCACTGGTTTCTCCTCTTCCTCCCACATCATTCCAGAGCTCCTCATCTTCCTCTGACAGTCAGTCGCCATATTTTGCCAAGCTCAACAGAAGAGATGGTGAGTAATCCCAGTATAAAATGTTGAAAATACTTTATCAACATTAATTGAATTACTTTCATTAGTATAGATGTTACGATTCACTCAACACATGATGCGATATGATTCACAATACTGATTTCACGATACGATTTTCTCATAAAATGTTTAACCAAATGAGATTTAAGTTAATTTTGTAATCAATTTTTTTATTTATCTATTTTAAATCAAACTGTGTTCTTTTATTATTTCTCAAGCAAAATGCTGCACATTTCTTTGTGAAATTGAATATTAACAACACTTTTAATTTTCGATTTTAAAACAAATCCCAAGTCAAAGAAATAAATAATACAAATAAAATAAATACCTTGATGTAAACATACTAAGGTATAATTTATAATTTATATAATTCTATAATTTCTATAATTATCTGACTTTAGCTTTGTAAGATTATACTACATAAAACATCTGAACGAAACAAAAACAGCAGATGGATTGCCTACTTTCATATGCAAAATACTGAGGCAAGATGAAAAGTTCCTCTCAGAGATACATTCACATAAACCATCACCCCCAGCTGAATCGTGATTCGTTTAACATCTCATCCAACTTGAATCGTCACATATTTTTACTGATTTTCAACCGACTCGTTGTGAATCATTACATCCCTATTCATTAGCTAAACTGTACAGTGATGGTATTTG
Source organism: Carassius carassius (assembly GCF_963082965.1). Lineage (NCBI taxonomy): Eukaryota > Metazoa > Chordata > Actinopteri > Cypriniformes > Cyprinidae > Carassius > Carassius carassius. The sequence goes on along the minus strand of NC_081802.1, from coordinate 6,471,406 downwards.
ATGCTAATATTTTGGTAATTTTGATGTAACTTATGGCACTGATATATAACATGGTATTTAAGGAATTGGACACTATATCCAAAAACATGACAAGACCATGAAAATACATTTTACTAGCTCATGCTGGAGTCGGTTCAGTAATCCAGTGCATTAAAAAATACAATTCTGTCATTTGATATGGCACAGCATGGATAAATACCCAGTTTTACTTGTGATAGAATATCAGCAAACATTGCTGAAATTTAATTGACTTACAGGTCAAAAGCAGACCAATCAGTGAATTACTGCCTGACAGCTACAGTACAGGGGCACCAATCTGAAATTCACCTCTTTGGCTCAGTCTGATTTTGTTTGTAGAGCAGATCCTTGTGCTACGACTAGCACTGGGTTTGCTGTCTATTTGCTCAGCTTTTTAATAGATACAGTGCCAATGTAAGTCTGAGCATATTAGTGTTAACAGACAGGCTTAAAAGAAGCTCACTTGGCAGGCTCTGAAGATAAGGCTTTGCTGGCTGCTAAGTGTTTCAAATACCTTTTCTGCCTTTAATTAAAAGTTTATCTTTTGTTAATGAAGGAATGTTTCTTAATCAACTACAGTGTTGTGCAGAAGCTAGCCAAAAGTAACAATGCTAACAATATAGCATTTTTCACTAGCATAACTGTCTGTTTCCAAAATAGTTGTTTTATCATTAGCATGCTAGATTTTCTTATAAATAGCATTATACAGTAGCTTGATAGAATGTTACATTGCTTTGTTGCAGTGAGCTGGTGCAAGAATAAAATATTTTAGGTTTCTTTTTCTCAAGATACTTTGGTAATTCAGAGACATTTTGGCAAATTATCTAATTAGAATATAGGGAATCATTGTTGAATCATTGGGAATCAGTTATCACATAATTTCCTCTTCCTGTGTTCATGGTGTGGTCTGAAAGAATTCCCGCACAAGTCTGCTGTAAAGTGAACCAATTCAAATATATTATATATATCATATATAAATTATGTTCAAAAGCCATTGTGTATCATTTTACTTTTTTTGTGTAGTAAAATAAATATTTAGTTAAAAGTGCGGTCACAATTACCATTGTACAGTTAATTTTTGTGAGCAATATCCCGAATTTTCGATCAAAACATGTTCAAATTTGTCTGTATTTTTCACATTAAGCATGCAAAGTTAACTGATTTGAAAGTGACTTCTTTGTGAGCGGTGCTTCTTTTTTTTGCTAATGTGACAAAACCTAATTTGCTTGTTGCCTGGCAAACTCAACACAGGATGATAGCTTAAATTATTGATGTTGTATCTCTTTGTATCTTGTACCTGGACTTCACCCTTTTCTGTTCTTGTGTTAGGAGGTGGCGGCTGGGCTCCAGAACGAACAGACAGGCTACGATGGCTTCAGGTGGATCTGCGTGAACGGGTCGAGGTCACAGCTGTGGCGACCCAGGGTCGTTTTGGGAGCCCTGATTGGGTTACGAGTTACATGTTGATTTGCAGTGATACAGGAAGAGATTGGAAGCAGTTCAGACAAGAGGACAGCATAGGGGTAAGTTTTCCAAGTACTCTTATAAATAATCCATCCTTTATTATATTTATAATGCATTAGTGCTTTGCAATAAGTACTGTAAAAGCTTTCCGGATAGTGTGTATCGGGGGGCTTTTATGACTGGAATAAAATGCATGCACACCCATAATCATTAAGCGTCTGTGGCTTTAACTAAAACATAATAATTTACTAGAATAAATTAATGCATCCTCCCATAAACTATCGGCACACACTTACCATCGAAAACCAGCCACCCACAAAATGTTCACACTTTAATTACCAACTTGAATTTCACTTAATCGCCTAAAATAAGATTAAATACACCCTCTATCTTGAGTGACGTGGCTTTATATCCCTGCTAAAACTTATTTCATGGTCTCCTGACCTCATTGGTCACTGGCAGTGCAACTGAAATCCTTGTCTACCCAACTTGAATTAAGTTTTCTTTTTTTTGATGGTTGTATTTTGACAACTTTGGAATCGATTGGCACGGCCCTTGCGCCACAAGAGACAGCAGTTACATTGCCTCCACACTTACAGGCAAACAAATGGGCTTCACCCCCCTCTTCTGAATCAATACTAGTCATTTCAAAGCACCATCATTCCCCGGCGTTCTTATTTATCCCGGCTCGAAGAGATCTTGTGCGAAATATTACAGAGATCTTACTTGCCATCTCCGTCGTCACTCATTATGAAAGCTTGGATTCCTGCTAATGTAATCATCGAAGCTAAACAAACATAGAGAGCCATTAGAGGAGGTGGAGGTGGTGTATACATATACGCTAATTCATCTAATTACAACTTTATTTTTATTAATTATTTTTTTATTTGATGATGGTTTAATGTTTGGTTCTTTTATCTTCCAACCAGTAGGAGGATAAAAAGGTGCTGATTAGTTTGAGAACAGAGTTTAATGGAAGTCTTTGAAGGTATGAAGCATTTTAATGAGTAGAAGATTAAAAGACGTGGAACATTTTTGAAGAGCAGTATGTGCCTCCTGGTCATGCCATTTTTCTGGTAGGCTCTACAGCTGGAGGTAAGACCCCCAGCTATTCTAAAACTGGAGGTTTAGATTAGCAGCAACGCTTTGAGTGCAGCTTAAAGAAACTAACGTTGCCAGCAGCGCCCCGCTAACGTTTTGTGTTTGTTTTTTTAAATCTTTGGTAAATGCAGCTTTGCAAAAGTTCAGCTCTATGTATAGATAATAAACTCTCTGACTTTGGAAGAGTTTCTTTGAGATAAACCTATATGCTAATTCGGACTATGTAGGCTAAAGTACCTGCAGAAAGCTAACCGTTAACATTCCCTGTAACTTTAATGTCAGTTTTTCGACTTCTGTAAGTGACCTTCATTAGCAGCCAATGAAGAAACAAAATGATGAAGTAATTGTCTGCAAGTACATGCTATCAAGACAGAATTTAACACAGGAGTGCTAACAATGTACAGAGCTAACACCTGTACCTTAGACACTAAATAAACCTGGAAATATCGCAAAGTTCATAAAAACCTCACTGACAAGAAGTTAATAGATGCGAGAGAGCTTTTAGACCCATTCGGATGTGGTCACATTAGCAAAAATTTGGGGTGATTGACTTTAACCCCTCATGCGAAATCCCCCATCTCATAAATTCCCTTTTGAAATGAGTATTTTTTTGTCCATGAAAATTCGCCAAATAGCAGGAAATGTGGCTGCATCTCTACAAAGGCCTTCCATCCAGCAGAAAAAAACTTGTTTGACAATATATTGACTCGTTAACACATGAAGTGCACATACTAAGGTCAGATCTTGGAAAGTTACTGTTGTGCAAGCTAACATTTAATTTCTCCTGTAGACTTTCAGTGGAAATACAAATTCAGATGGTATTGTTCACCACAAGCTCTCACACTCCATAAGAACACGATTTCTGCGGTTCTTGCCAGTGGACTGGAGTCCCGGGGGATGGATGGGGCTCAGAGTGGAGGTCTACGGCTGTGCATACAGTGAGTACTGAATGTACATTTGTTGTGTAATTGGTACTTTATGCATTCACAATGAAAGCTGTATTGAAATGGATATTTGACCTATCTATTTTCTAAATCCATCGTATTGATTTTATTGTGAATAGAATGATGTAACTGCGTCTATCAGCACATGCTAACTAACAAACCTGCCAACAAAAAAATCTAAATATATCAGTGTTTACAAACTGCAAGCTCATATTCAGTTATGTAGCACTTTGGAAAACCAGGGTATTTCTGCTTTCATTTTATTGTACAAGCCAACCAGCTAACCAGAGTGCGGCAATATATTTCCAGTGCAGGACATGCAGATTATCTTCAAATCTTTAGGAGTTGGAAGTTGTTGTTTCAGAAGTTCAGCTAGTTCGTTTGTAGCTGTAGCTAGTTCACTGTCATGTTGTTTTACTGCAGTCTGGTTGAGTTGGTTTAAACCTGCCTTTCCTGGGTATCAAAGTGTAGAGTAACAATCAATCGGTTACTTCAAGGGTTGCCAGAGCCACATGCTTTGCGCTTGAAATATTTATAACGTAACCTTGCAAATGTCTCTCTTTTTTTGCTTCCCCTACTCTCTCATTGTTCCTTTCTCTCCGTCTCTCCTCAGGTGCTTTGTATTTGTAGTCTGCGCACTAGCAGCGCCGATTGTCAATTCAAAGCTTGACTCGGCGACCTATCACCGCCATGTTTATTTTCTAAGCGTTAATTTCGTGAGATAGGGCGGAATGTGACACCGCTGGGGGCAACTCGGTTTACTGTGTTGATCAAACATGATAAGTGAGTGCTGACCACACAGTATTTCAGTAATAGGGTTTGATAACGGAGACACTAGTGCTTTGTCAAAGTCAGACCACTGGCAGGTTAGCATTAGCATTGGTGCAGATTGCATTCCAAAGAAGCCGTGAATGAATCAGGCAGTGAATTAGTGCTTGGTAATTACATTTATAATTAGCCTTGCACTAGTATGCGCTGAACATACAATGGCTTCACAGTGCGGTGTTCAATGTTAGCACAAAGGGCATATGAAAATGTCTGCTAACCTGAATTACAGAGGACAAATATGAAAGGAAAAAAAAAACAGAAAATGTTGCATCAAATGAAGGTAAAATGAATTCAGACCTTTCTGAGATTTAATAAATAGAGAGACAGGAAGTAAATGCACATGTACAGGATAGTGCATGGTTTCCCTACATTCATATTTGTCTTCTGTGGGATAAACTGGATATCCTGTGTTTTGGCCTTATTCATGCACTGCTCAAATGCTCCTCATGTCAATTAGTTTTAAATCTGTCAAGCGTTTCTGCTACTAACTGTAATTTAAGGCCGTGATCTCGTGGTGTAAACTGTTTGTGTCTGAAATGTGAAGTGTGTAGCAAGAGCATAAGTGTGTGTGTGTGTGTGTGTTAGGGCTGTCAAAATTGCTCAAAAATGACGTTCGAATATTCCCTCAAAAAATACACGAATATTCAAACTATTCGAACATCTGGTTGCGCATGTTGTCAATGACGCACATTACGTCCATAACAGGCAAAAATAATACAAAGAGACATAACTACTTGTATAGATAGTCTATTTAAGTTTAAACATATATGACAACGTATTACCTACACAAAAACAAGGAAATCAACAAATGGCCAAGACTGCAGACCTCACGCTCTCTCACCCTCACGTTCTCTGTGCATAATGGTTTAAATGAACAAACAAATTTTTACAAACTGCAATTTAAGGTCGCGACTGTTGTCCCAAATATAGCAGGCTTCATTCAGTGATTGAAACAAATATTATTAATATTAATTGAAGTTTTACAGCATATAGAACTGACATTGAATGCTCCGAGCGAGCTGTGCTGTGCTAAACATGGAACTTTTCCTTGACATGAAACGATAAATAATCAAACCTCGGATCCATTGCTTGACAGAACTCCCCGAAGCGTGCCCCATCCGCGATACTGATCGGTCTCATGTCCTTAAAAATGAACGAAATTATTTTATCCGTTATGGCTTCTTGTCATGTTGCAGACAAAGTGCTTGCGGCGGGCGATGCAAAGTAACGTTAAGTGTCAAGACGTGACTGTTTAGCTGGAGTTCCACACATTATGCCATGCTCATTTGGGTGCACATTTTTGAGATGTGACCTCATGTTGCTAGTGGTCAAATGGTATGCTAACTGTATCTTAAATAGCTTGCATACAACAATCTCGCGGGTCAACAATTTTACCTCATTTTCTCTGCTGCGGTCGAGTTGGGCTCTCTTCCATGAAGACGCGTCAACTTTCAGCAGTGATGCTGTGCCAGACAGTGCGACTCCTGTGAGGCTGTGACCTGTCCCTGAACCCTCAGGCGCGCTAGCACGCCCACTCGCAAAGCAGACAACCACGCCTCTACTACCGCGGGCCTTTTTTTCCACATTTTTTTTTATTCAAATATTAATTTTCACATTCGAAATTCGTTTTTTTTAAAACTATTCGAATACATATTCGAATTTAGAATATTCGTTGACAGCCCTAGTGTGTGTGTGTGTGTGTGTGTGAAGTGAAGTGACATTCAGCCAAGTATGGTGACCCATACTCAGAATTTGTGCTCTGCATTTAACCCATCCGAAATGCACACACACAGAGCAGTGAACACACACACACTGTGAGCGCACACACCCGGAGCAGTGGGCAGCCATTTATGCTGCGGCGCCCGGGGAGCAGTTGGGGGTTCGATGCCTTGCTCAAGGGCACCTAAGTCATGGTATTGAAGGTGGAGAGAGAACTGTACATGCACTCCCCCCACCCACAATTCCTGCCGGCCCGGGACTCGAACTCACAACCTTTCGATTGGGAGTCCGACTCTCTAACCATTAGGCCACGACTTCCCCTAAAGGTGTGTGTGTGTGTGTTTGTGTGTGTGTGTGTGTGTGTGTACAGTCATTAATTCACATTGGAGCACTGCTTTGTTGATGCCACCAAGAGACCCACAGATAAACTGAGGTCTAAATCTGAGCTTGTGGGCAACTTTGTGTATGTCTTAAGCAATTGGGAAAATTCACAGAATTTTGTAAAAAAAAAAAAAATTTAATTATATATATATATATATATACATATATATATATATATATATATACATATATATATATATATATATATATATATATATATATATATATATATATATATATATATAATTTTTAATCTGATAACATCATTTTATTATTATTATTATTGTGTGTTCCTATTTTTATTTTATTTTATTAATTGCGATGTATATAATTTTAACCTTTTAACATTAACAATAAATAAACAGCAATAAGTTGTCAACAAAATACAAACCATTTTTCTAATATATTTGGGGTCAGTATGAAGTGGGGATCTCAGACCAGTTTTTTTTAAGTGAAATAAGATATAGTGGGGAAAATATATATTCATCTTATATTTATATTTTATTTCAGCATTATTTCAGTTCACAAATTGTTTTAATGAACGTGATTAGATCATAAAACCCATTATCAAAATATAAAATAATTTGGATTCAGAAAAATGGTGCCAGCGTTGAATGACTTTGCAGACAATTTAGTCTTTATTCTCATCTCTGTTGGCCCAGATTTCATGCGGGTACTAAGATATACAGAGACAATATATGTTTATTTTACCATCTACAATCCTAAATAATAAATTATTCAATCGGGATGTGAATCCACCGTGTGTTGTGTTTAGCGAGCCGTCTGGCTGAGTTTAGATGCAGTCACGAGTTTGAACTTCATTGTTTTTGTTCTTTCCCCTCAGGAAGGATACAATATGCATTAGTTTAAACCTGGCAGTATTTTCAAATTCTCTTCTTTCTATCCTTTCAGTTCTCAAGGTCTCCATTTATGCAACTTCTATGTTTTTTGGTGATTGTTGTTGTGCCTCTTACATTGAAAGACTTTGAGATAAAGATACATTTATTTATCATTAAATCTTGACATGCATTGCACTTCCATCAAGACAGCAACAAAATATGAAAACCAAACACATTCTCGTCTGATCTCCCCACTTTTATCTAACTCAGTCTCATTGCGCTTGCTGATGTTCCTGGACCCTCTGTGTTAGTTCTTTATTCAGCAGACGGCTCAGAGCTCTTTGCTAGGCTTTGCTTGTCAAGGCTAGTTAGCTTCAGTCTCTCTCACTCCAGCATCCAGCGAGGAGAGAGATGGAGAAAGAGAGCAAAAATGTAATGTCTGAACTCTAAACCTGGGTCAAAATCCACATTTCTCCCTTTTACTGCCTAGGGTAGAATTAGTTCTGAAGGGTTGCTTCGAAACAGGCTTCATATTTCTTGAAATTCTGGCCAAAGATAAAATAATCTGAGCCTAACTGTTAAGACGGGTATTTCTTTATCATTGCAGTTCTTCTTTTGTCTCGTTGTAAATGGTCTTGCACCTAACAAATGAGCTTATAATCCATCTTCCTTAGGTGACATTTAGGAAACTTTAAAACGACAAGCACATTTAGTTTCTGTGATTTGGCATACAGTAGTTCTTGGTAAAATAAAATATTCAGTTAGAAAAATACTATGTTTTCTTAATGAAAGATGTTAGTAATAATAATAATGTTAACAATTTAGTATTTCAATATTGCTTTACCAGAGCTGTAGAACTTTATTTTATTTTATTTTATTTTTTATTGGGTTGTTATGTTTTTTATGATTTGCATTTTGCTGTATTATATCGTTGTACTTTATTTTGATTTTCTTTTCTTTTCTTAGTTTTTTTTTTTTTTTTTTGTTGGTTTTTGTTTTTCTTTGCTTTTGTGTTGTTGTTTTTTGTGGCTGTTTTGTTTCTTGTTTAGTTGTGGGGGTTTTGTTTTTGCTTTGTTTTATTTTTGCTTTTTGTTGTGCTTTGTGGGTTTTTGTCATTGTTTGGATTCTTTTTGTCATGTTATGTTATGTTTTGCTTTTCTCTTTTTTGTTGTGTCGTGTTTTGTTTGGCTTTGTTTTTGCTTTTTTTTGTATGTTATAAAAGATCGTGAAAACAAACACTTTTTATTTTAGAAATACATTTACTGGAAAATTGTACAAGATATGAAAGTTTTTAAGAATAAGTAGATATGTTTTTTCTTGTTTAATATTTATGACCACCGTGGATTCTTTTTTTCCCTTCCACTTTGTAGAGTCAGATGTTGCAGATTTCAACGGCAGGAGCTCTTTGCTGTACCGGTTTAATCAGAAGTCCACCAGCACTGTGAAAGACGTCATCTCTCTACGGTTTAAGAGCCAGCGCGGGGATGGGGTCCTTGTGCATGGAGAGGGACAAAGAGGTGATTACATCACCCTAGAGCTGCATAAGGGCAGACTGGCCCTGCATATCAACCTGGGTGAGTATAGACTTTTAAACTCAAATCCAAAGGCCGGAAACGTACTCCATGGCCACATATGCTTTGAAATATCTTGATTTGATGCATTTGCATGTTCAGAATCATGGCAGATATTTGTAACCCAGTGTACTATTGCATTCTTAGTGTTTCCACAGCAGGGTGCTAATGCTGGCATTTGCATTTTTTATGTTTTACTTTGAATTATTTTATTTTAATTACTTTATTGCTCTGTATGATGACATGATCTTTAGTAATGCATCTCACTTTTGCAAAAATAACTCACTGTTTAGGTTATTCCACATCTTTTGGTTTTGTAGAGCTCTTCTATCACTGCAGCAAGAGGAAGTATTCATAGACATTATCGTGGCATCTTACTGTAATCGCATGAGAGGCAGTTGTGAAACAAAGATTTGATTAAGAGGCCAAATCTGCGCCGTAATCACATTTAAGTGTATCGAGCTGTCACAAAGAATGGTCTAATGTAGGGTTCCAGCACTTTCCGAGGCTCGTGTTCAATTAGCACCAGCAGTCAAATGGAGTAAGTTGTGCGTTAAACCAAGAGTGACAACGAGCTCTGATTGCTAAGTATACCGAGCCAAGATTGTGTTGATGCTGTTTATCAGGACAGTGTTTTCATTTACATTTGCCTTCGCCTTCTATCTGAAAGCCTCCAAAAGCTCTCAAAGCTAATTTCAGATGCTGTATGTTGTCTCCTTCTTGGGGAAAATCTCGCTATAATGTGTCTGCTTTACATTTCTCTCCAAAACTGGAAAAGGATTATATTACTTAAAGAAAATTAGGCATATTTTTGATACATTAATTCACCGTCACTTTTGGTGAAATATTTGGTTAATTGTTATGCAAGTAATGCAACAAATATTAACGGTGCTAAAAATAAACGTACTTTTCTTTATGCAAAATAGATTTTCTTACATCTTTCTTTTGATTTTGTGGTGAAATATGAGCTGAACATGTTCCTGACAGGCTTCTCTCACTTTGTCAAGATACGCTCTTCTTTCTGTTCTTTCATCATCAATACAGCAGGTTTCTTTCCAGGAAGTTAAGAAGGATCAAACAGAGGAGACGGCACATTGCATACCTTTCCTAAGCTATTTATGGCTTGTTTTGAGAATATGCACAGAAAACGAGAGCGTTTGATAATCTTCTTTCTAAGGTTGCCCATTATAAAGATGCAATAAAATTAGCAACTGATAAAAAGTTTGCTTCCGACAACATTTACATTTTTGTTTAATTTGCCAGCATAATATAAATGGGATTTGATTTTTATTCACATTTGTACATTTTGTTTAACTTAAACAGGTGCAAATTAAAACTTAAAACCAAAAAATGTGAAATAAATAGTGAGTTGAAGTGCTGAAATTACTAAAAATGAAACTCAATTAAAAAATAAATGAAAGCTAAGTAGTATCTAAATGTGTATATTTCTTTCTCTCTTTTTCTCTCAAGACGATGTCAAGATGCATCCTAGCAGTGGCCATCTCTCTGTGTTTCTGGGTAGTCTTCTGGATGACCAGCACTGGCACTCCGTCCTGATCGAGCGATTCAACAAACAGATCAACTTCACTGTGGACAGACTAACCAAACACGTGAGGACTGGTGGGCTGGATGATTCACTGGAAGTTGATTATGAGGTGAGAATGTTTTTGGTTACTTAAATTTTGTACAGTCTATTAGCAGATCCATATAGAGATCTTTAACAGTAGTTTTTATTAAAGAGCCCAAATTTCACGGCTTGTTACATTTGAGCACAACTCACATTCAGCAGATATTTGCATCTTTAAATTTACAGTCTTTTCCGGAAAAATAAATAAATAAATCAAAATAAAATAGTCTGATGAAACATCCTAGACTACAGATTTTTATCCAATGAAATATTACCTTGAATCAATTTATAATAAATAGGATATATTTAATGTATTACTTTAGATTTATTTAATATTTAGTACTTTAAGGGATCTTGAATACATGTAATATTTATTATTAATTCAAATGAAATTATTTGAGACTATTAACAGTTCAATCAGTTGTGTTCTTCTTTTGCTCTTTTTTAACTTAATTGTATTTACATTGTCTATTTATGTTGCTTATATTATTTCTGTGTTGTGTTTTGAAGTGCATTTTATGAAATATGCAAGTAAAATAAATGTTAAATATAATAATAATTTATTAATGAAGTACACAAACATTGTTTAAGCTAAACTTTGAAGTGCATTGAAGCGAATTACTATTTGTATTAATAATATAATTTTATATTTAAATGAAGTGCAAATTGTTGGTTCAGAGGATATTTTGAAGCTGGTCATGTCTAATAATCTATCTACGTGCCTTCTTGATCCTATGCCTATTGAGGTATTGAAACATGTGCATGTGCAACATTCCTAGGTCCCTCTATTACTGCAATAATTAACAACTCTCTATCTACTGGAAAGGTTTCTTCAGTCCTCAAGCTAGCTGCCAGTACATCAGTTTTTTAAAATACTGGTTCTAATTTGAAGGATTTGTCAAGCTACAGGCCTATTGCCCATCTTCCATTTTTGGCTAAGTTTCTTGAACGAGTTGTTGCCGTCCAGTTACAACAATACCTGTCCATTAACAATATCTAAGAACTCTTTCAATCCGGATTTAGATCAGGTCATAGCACTGTGACTGCTCTAGTCCAGGTTATGAACAATATTCTCATTTCTGCTGACATTGGGGCTTGTAGTATTTTACTCCTGTTAGATATTCATTACTCACGCTGTCTTTCTTGAAAGATTGCATAGATGTTCCGGCGTCTCTGGTATTGCACTTGAATGGTTTAAATCTTATTTTACAAATCACTTTCAGTTTATTGGTTTGGGTAACTGTCAATCTGAACCAACATTAGTACAGCAGGATGTTCCGCAGGGGTCTGTACCTGGGCCTATCCTATTTGGTATTTATATGTTGCCTCTGGGTCAGATAATTTGTAAGTTTTGGTTAGAGTTTCATTTTTTGCCGATAACACTCAGATCTATCTCAGTACGCACCCTAATCCTACTCTTGCACATTAATTTTCTCGAGCTCAATGAGACAAAAACAGAACTTTTATGTATTGGTGTGCCAGCGGCTTTACATAAATTAAATAGTTTAATGTGATTACTGATTGTGGCTTCACTACTCCATCCACCCAAGTACGAAATCTTGGCATTATTTTTGACCCTCAACAATAGTTGATGCCTATATCAAAATGGTTTAAAAAAACTGCATTTTTCCACTCTGTCCTTCTCTATCATTGTCTGATGCAGAAAGGCTAACCCATGCCTTTATCAAGTCGAGGCTTGATTACTGCAATGCACTTTATGTTGGTCTCCCTAAAAAGACTATTAAGAAATTACAATATATTCAGAACGTATACAACTGCCTGTCAACATATTACTCTTGATACTGCATAACTTGCATTGGCTTCCTCATCAAGCACGTGTTTATTTTAAAATTCTGATCTTAATTTATAAAGCTATTCTTTGGACTGCCACTGCCTATATATCCAGTTTAGTTGCTCCTTATACTCCCATTCGCTCTTTGCACTCAGCTGAGTTGTGTATCCTCCAGCAGCATGCATATAAATTAAAAACTATGGGTTGTAGAGCATTCCACAATCGTGGAGCTGAGACAGAGAATGCTCTACCACAACCCATAGTTTTTAATTTATATGCATGCTGCTGGAGGATACACAACTCAGCCGAGTTCCCACCAGCCGGAATTAGAGATTCTCCAGCTTTGAATTGCTTTAAGAAATCTTTAAAGACTTTTTGTATGTTGCTTACTGTATGTTGAGTATGTTTATACTATTTTTTTTTATTATCGTGTGTTTATCACTGTTATTTTATTATCCTTGTTGTTGCGCTATGGGTTAAAAAACCCATGCTTGTTGTTGTTACCCATGCTCACAGTTGTAGCGATTTGGGTTAAGAAAAGCGAATGATAAATAAAATGCATTATTATTTTTATTATTATTACTATTAATTTTGATTAGTTAAGAGCATAAAACCTGAAGCGCCAAATCACTTGGCCAATGATTGGACATATTTCTCGCTATGTTGTAAAACCTCTCCATTGCTGTTGTTTTCCCATTCATTTCACAAAGCTCAGCTTTGGAGGAATCCCTCTTCCCGGAAAACCAGGCACATTCCTGCGGAAAAACTTCCATGGATGTATGGAGAACCTCTACTACAATGGGGTTAACATCATTGACTTAGCCAAACGACGCAAACCTCAGATCTACAGTGTGGTGAGGATGTTTATCTTGTACATTTATTATTGATCATCTCATACATTTGTTATTGTTGTTGTCAGAGCCATGAAAAAGCTATCAAATAAGAAAAATCACGACAGGTCTTGATGAATTATCAATCCCATCAGATCCTATCCATAATGGATGGTTCTTGACCTGAGAATTCAGTGATTTTTCCCTAATAGCACCAACATGGAAAGGTGCCAGAACTTTCTGCAGCCAAGTTTGTGGATTGTGATGAATTTTGGTAGTTGGAGCACAAACAGTGTTTGCAGAGAGATTGATTTAAATTTTCATTCACATTAGTTTTCACCTGAATCTTTCCAGAAATGCATTGTAACGCTGGTGTAGTTCTCTGTGGAACTGGTCAGCAGGGAGCGAAATCGAGCCATTCTGATTTTTTTGAGTCGTCGCCAGTATACTATGGCACCACAAGGGAGCTTTTTAAGAGAATGAATTGTGGTTTTGTCCACATTATTCCCACAGCGCTGAGAGCCGTGTCATTAAAATATCTTTTACAAGGTGCGCAATCACTCTACAAGAGCTGTTCGGGCCTTAGATTACGCCCCATAAATGATCCGCTGATGAATACCTCATAACCTCTTTCTTTTACTGTGCAGCAGGTGCATGGAGCTCTTAAAGCGTTAGATCACAGAAAACCTCCAGGACCAGATTTAATAGAGCCTTACTTTTTGAAAAAGGCGGCTGATTTTGTTGCAGAGCCCCTTACAATTCTTTTTAATCTGTCAATTCAAAACAATGAAATACCTTCAGTTTGGAAATCAGCTTTTGTTACTCCCTTGTTTAAAGGAGGTGATCCAGCAGTTTGAACTAACTATCGGCCTATATCTAATTTGTGTGTTTTGTCAAAAATTTTAGAATCCCTTGTTTCAGACCAAATAAAATAGTTTTTATACTCAAATGAACTCCTGTCTAAACTGCAGTCAGGTTTCAGGAAAAAGCACAGTACCATCACTGCTGTTACAAAGGTAATTAATGACATACTTGTCGCTCTTGATAGAAAGCAATTCTGTGCATCACTTTTTCTTGATCTGTCGAAAGCTTTTGACACAGTGGACCATGCTGTTTTAAAGCAAAGGCTTCTTTGTCTGGGATTGTCTGATTGTGTAGTTTCCTGGATCATGAATTATCTGAGTGACAGGACTCAGTGCATTAAATGTGATGGTATATGTTCTGCATTAGTGAAGGTCCACAAGGGGGTGCCACAAGGCTCAATATTAGGTCCTCTCTTGTTTATTATGTATATAAATGAACTAGGCCACAATGTGTCGGATGCTAATATGCATTTTTATGCTGATGACACGATTATTTATTGTTTTGGATCGTCCCCAGCTAAAGCGGTTGAGTCTTTGCAGAAAGCTTTTGATGTGGTTCAACGTACACTTATGCAGCTTAAACTGGTTCTAAATGCTGATAAGACCAAACTGATGCTGTTTAGTAATACTAAGAAGGTTTCTCAAGCTCCTCCTCCTGTGTTCACTTTGACTGGAAGTGTCATAGAGGTGGTTCATTCTTATAAGTACCTTGGTATCTGGCTTGATGATGCTCTCACTTTTAAGCCTCATATAGACAACCTTGTGAAGAAACTCAAACTTAAACTGTCCTTTTTCTTTAGAAATAAATTTTGTTTTTCTTTAAACAGGAGATCAGGGCACTGGCATACTTTTATCTACAAGGCCAGGCTTGGTCTTTTGCCATCCTACATCTGTAGTTTAATCACATGGAGAAGTGTTGGTTCTTATTCATTGCGATCAAATGATCACTTGCTGCTCTTTGTTCCATTTGCCCGTACAGAACTGGGAAAAAGGGCTTTTGTCTACTCCCCTCCTTCTTCATGGAACTTTTTGCAAAAAGACTTGAAATTATCTGAACTTATTCCTTAAAGTCCAGATTGAGAGAACCTGAAATGACCTGTTTAAATTGTAAATGTTTTTAATTATTTGTATTGTATAACTTTTATAAATGTGATTGTGTTTTTGCTGCCTCTTGGCCAGGACTCCCTTGAAAACGAGGTTTTTAACCTCAATGGGTCTTTCCTGGTTAAATAAAGGTTAACTAAAAATAAAATCCAACTCGCCAAAGGTCTGGACTGCATTACAGTCATTTTAAAATGAAGGAAGGGTTTTAATAAGAGGGATGGCTTTGTGTAATGAGACGTTTCTGCTTATCTGACTGCTCCATACATGTAATTTTCACATGCCTGATTTATTTCATATTGTTTTGGTTTTATTGAGATATTATCCATAAATATAAAACATGCCTCTTATTACAATTATTTAATTGCTTTGATCTTCAATTATAAACTGTATAGTTAAGTTATTTGAAATCTGAATGTTAATGGCCTTGTAGACTGAGAGATAATGGATGGATAGATACATATATGGACATGTATGAATGGATTGATGGATGGATGGAGAACTAGATGGGTATGGAATAAGGGATGGATGGATAGATAGATGGATAAAACATTATAGATATAGAACTATAGAACTTTCTGCATATAAATGACTATATATATATATATATAGAATATATATGGAATAGGTTACAAAACCATCTCTTAAGAGTTTGGACTACACAAATCTACAGTCAGACAAAATGGAGGAAATTCAAGACCACTGTTACCCTACACAGGCAACTAAAGGCCTTCTCACATTGGCTGATGTTAATGTTCATGAGTCCACCATCAGGATAACACTGAACCACAATAATGTGCATTAGAGATTTGCAAGGAGAAAGCCACTGCTCTCCAAAGTGAACATTGCTGCCCATCTGCAGTTAGATGAAGATCATGTGGACAAAACAGAGGACTGTTGGAGAAAGGTATAATCGATAGATGAGACCAAAATGGAAATTTTTTGTTTAAATGAGAAGTGTCATGTTTGGGCAAAGAAAAACACTGCGTTCCAGCATAAGAACCCTTTCCCATCTGTGAAACAGGACGACTTGCCATCATATTGTTTGAACAATGAATTCTGAATTATACCAGAAGATTTTAGAGGAAAATTTCAATACATCTGTCTGATAACTGACTCTCAGTAGAATGTGGTTCATGTAGCAAGACAATGACCCCAAGCACACAAGTCGTTCTACCAAAGAATGGTTAAAGAAGAACAAAGTTAATGTTTTGGAATGGCTGAGTCAAAGTTTGGACTTTAATCCAATTGGAATGTTGTGGAAGGACCTGAAGCAAGCAGTTCATAGGAGGAAACCCACCAACATCACAGAGTTGAAGTGGTTCTGTACTGAGGAATGGGTTTCAATTCCTACAAGTAATTGTGCAGGACTGATCAGCAGTTACAACAAACATTTAGCTGCAGTTATTGCTGCAAAAGCAGGTCAAACTACAGTAGATACTGAAAGCAAAGATTCACATGCTTTTGCCACTCAAAGATATACAACACTGGATATATTTTTCTCAATTAGTAAATGACAAAGTATGTATTTTTGTGTCCTTTGTTTGATTGGATTATCTTTGTCTACTTTCAATCTGATGATGTTTTGGGTTATATTTAGTAGGAATATTTGGGCGTAATTCCCTGATAATGATACAAAATGCATGATACAAGATGGAAAATACATCCACAGTCTTACTTTATTGTTCTACATTTTCCCAGTTCCGAGGTTCAAGGAATCTCAGTCCTCTGAATCAAGCAACTTTTGCCAGTTTCCATTCTCATAGTCTCATATTGTTAGCACCAGTTTCCCCACTGTGATTATGTGGAATGGCTTGTCATCGGCTGTTATATCGTGTCACATCAGTGCAGTGGACTATACCAGAGCACAACTAATCACTGCAGCCATTAATCTGGCCCACATGCTGGATATTGCATCCTTTAATGGACAGGGAGGGAGTTCAGTGGGACTCTGGTACTAATGACAGAGAGGACCGAATCCCACTTAGTCCATGCCAC
Organism: Carassius carassius; assembly: GCF_963082965.1. NCBI lineage: Eukaryota > Metazoa > Chordata > Actinopteri > Cypriniformes > Cyprinidae > Carassius > Carassius carassius. Next base: position 6,454,330 of record NC_081802.1, on the reverse strand, counting down.
CCTATGAGATTTTCACAGCAGACACCTTCACCCGCTCTCAATTAAGTTTTCAGCAAGGCAAATATACAGGCTCCTAAAGGGCCTTTGGAGCCCAATAAGAGCCAGGCAATGAGGTATGAGCGACTACGAGCGACTAGCGTGTCGTAGTGTGACTTTAAAGCGTATGTGGGATACACTGTGCCTGGGATTAATAGGGTCAAAAGGTCTAGGACTTTTTTTGATGTCTGTAATATTGCATTTGAATGTATCCTAACCGGTTTGATTCGGGGCAGAGTTGACAATGCAAAAAAAATAAAAAAAAATAAGATCAATCAGGAATAAACAAGACTTTATTATGGTTTCTGCTTTAAAACAAGAAGAAAAGAGTTATTTTAAAATGTCTGAAAACTGTTATTTATTTATTTATTTATTTATTTTTGGAAGTAAAATAAGAATGCAAATGCTCTTTGCTGCTGACTTTAATTTAAAATATATGATCTATTATAAAATGATAATATAATATGTATTTACTTATTTATTTGAGTATTGCTTTTACTTAGAAATGCTTCATTCTGAAACTAAAATTATTGTGAAGGTGATGTGTGTTGATTTTAAATAGACATATTATAAAGCAAATATTTATTTATTTATTTATTTGAAATGCGAATGTTGTTTCCTGTTGGCTTTACTAAAAAAATTTATTATTATTATATTTATTTTAAATACATTTCAGAGTAGTGTTTTTACTCAGAAACACTTCATTACGGAAGTAAATTGGTAATGCGAATGTTGTTTCCTGTTGGGTTTAATTAGTTGTATTCTCTTCTAGATGAAGTAAAGTGCGTCTTCACAGGCTTCAGGTATTTCTGTGGTGTTTGGGGTTTTAATGGATTGTGTTTAGCTAGCGCTTCGTCAACTCCTTACTTAAAGAATCCAGACACATTCTTTTTCCTCTAGCGGTTCACCTTGCGATAGGCCCAGGGTCTGGAGCCGATCCTGTTTTGGCTCGCTGTCTGAGACCACACAGAAAGACGGATCAATAGACTGTCCACTATATAGTCCAGTGCCATTGGACTGTTTGTCTAAAAACAGACCGCTATTATGTTTCCGTGGAGACCTGCAGTCTCCTATGTCTTGACATTTGACTTACTGTTTATTCCCCTGTCACTCAGTCTGCCCGCCTCCAGGCAAAACCTGTCAAAGAAGGAAACGAACATATTTCTGCATGGATTTGTGTTTAGATTCAGGGGAAATTGTTTGTTATTGTGCAAACACTGAAATATTTACTACACCAAAAATACATTTACACACATATATCCTGATATTTTTTTTGTAGTTTATTTTAACCCTCTCATAACATGTCATTTCAGGGGAATGTGACTTTTACCTGCTCAGAGCCTCAACTGGTATCTGCCACCTTCTTGAGCTCCAGCAGCAGTTTCCTGTCACTTCCATTGGATGCTGTCACGGAAACGCTGTCAGTGACGTTCCAGTTCCGGACATGGAACCAGGAAGGGACGCTACTTTCAGTCTGGCTGAGGAGGGAGTCAGAGAGACTGCTTTTGCTTCTCGTTCATGGGCAGCTTAGGCTCACACACCACAGATCAGCATTGCAAAGCTCTGATATAGTCATCGGTGAGTCGTCTACTTGTCTACGTGTGTGTCTTTCTGGAGCTCACCTTTTGGGGTTTGAACATATAACATTAACACAAAATAATGCAATTTGTATCATAATATTTCAAAAACAAAAATAACAAAAACAATAATAATAATAATAGCTGTCAGCCAAAATCTTTATCCAATGTTTCAAAAAACAAAATAATGTAATTTGAATCATATTGATAATAGTAATAACAATAGCTAATAACACCATATAACCACATTTGTTTATTATTTTTATTATTACATGATAATAATAATAATAATAATTATTATTATTATTATTATTATTATTATAATATGATATTAACAATGATATATTTTTGTTATAATTATGACAACAGCTATTAACGTCAACATCTAAAATTTGTTTTATTATTATAATTACAACAGCTGCTATTATAAACATTCTTTAAAAAATATATTTTATTAATGTATTTATATATTCTTATTCTTAATTCAATTCAAGTTTATTTTTTATAGCACTTTTGTATAGGATCCAGACTGGATAATAATAATATTAATAATATAATTTTGTTATCAACAACGATTTATAATAATAATTATTATTATTCTATTATTATTATTATTATTATTATTATTATTATTATTATTATTATTATTATATAACAATAACAATTCTAACAATAGCTAATAACACTATCTGTTATTATTATTATTTGTTATTTTGTTGTTAATATTATAATTTCAACAACATCTATTATAAAAATTATTTTAAAATGTCTCAGTTACTTATGTAATCCTCATTCCCAGAAGGAAGGAACTGAGATGTTACATCGATACTGACATATGGGGTTTCCCTTGGGAGCCCCAATAACCTCTGAGTAGTAGAAAAAAGGGCAATCAGCGTTGGCAAGTAGAATTTGCATGCCCAGCCACTACCCCATTCACACAGGTATATAATAGGAAAGCTTGCATCCACCATGTTTGTGCTGAGGAACAAGCCATTCAGTGATGTAGCCCAAGGGGGTGTAACATTTCCGTTCCCTCCTTTAAGGAACGAGGATTACATAAGTAGCCAAGACGTTCCCCTTCAGTCAGCCACTTTCAGCGTTATGTCGATACTGACGAATGGGTTACCTATGGAAAGTGCCACAACCACAGCCACTGAACTATGTCATGAGTTTTGGTGATGTAGATGCTGGCAGGCTCAAGCGTGACAAGTAACAACTTGCACCCCACATCGTAACCTACCCAGCACCTCGTTGCTAGCCAGAAGTCTTTTATACCATATAGGGACAGAAAGAGCAGTGATCACAGTAAGGAGGGTCGCAGGTTGTTCCTTAACCTTGCGTTCATTGTTGTACAAAAGAAAAGAGTGCTTTGTGGTCTTTCTTATTTGACAATAGTACAGCAGCGACCAGTTTATTTACACTAGGGAAGCCTGCCTTAGTCCAAGTGGAGAAGGACGTTACGGAGACCACATTGGGTTATGTTGCGGGTTTACCAACAGGGAAACGATACTGTGAAAGAATACACACATGGGATCGACAGAACGGAATCACTACCTTTGGGGCACCAAGATCAGTACAGTGGCAGTGCAGACAATGCAAGTACTGATCCTGGTCTCAGGCTCCTCCGCCGAGCCTGACAGCTGGAGTGTGCTAGGAGGATGCACAATCCAGGGTTCGTCTGATGAGGAACACTCCTGGAGATGGTGGGAAAAATGCGGGAAAAAAACTGCTCAACCCAGAGGCTGTAAAACACTGGGAAGGTCTAAGGTGTTACCCAGCCTGTGGCTCTATAGATGTCTGCTAGAGAGGTGCCATGTGGCAGTGCCCAGGAGGAGGCCACACTCCGAACTGAGTGAGCCCTACTCCTAGGGGCACAACTTACCTTGTGTTTAGTATGCCAAGGTGATGGCATCTGCTAGCCAGTGGGACAACCTCTGTATGAAGACAGGCTTCCACTTCTGCTGCCCTCTGAAGCAGACAAAGATTCTAAAGATCACAGTGCGGTCCACGCAAACATGCAGTGCATGATCAGGACACAGCAGTGCAAGCGTTCTGGCAGGTGGCTCAACATTGCAGCTGAGGGGTCGTGACAGCCAGCACTGGTGCAGATATAGATGCCACAGGGGGATGCCCTCAACAACGAGCAGACTGGAGGCCAGTCCGTGGCAGTAGTATATCACGCCAGGGCAAGATGTGATAGATGACCTCAGTCTGCTTCTGGATTGGCGAGAACTGCTGGTCAAATATCTCGACAGCGTCTCCGAAGAGGCCAGCCTGTGGTATGGGGGCATCAAGAATGCGAGCCTTGTCGGCGTCCCTCATCTCAGCAAGGCTGAACCAGATATGTGACCACTAAGGTGGCCATTGTCTGGCCGAGGGCCTGCGCCTTGACCTTAGTCACTCATAGAGTGAAGTTGGTCACCTTGTGCAGTTCCTGCATTAACCCCCTGCTCAGAACTATCAACGTGCAACTGCTTTAGTGCTTTGGCCTGATGGACTTGCAGGATGGCCATCGCTTGCAAGACTGAGGCTGCCTGTCCAGCGTCACTGTTAAGGTGGTCGCACACCGAATGAGAAGAGCAGCATTGTGCCACATCCAGAACAATTCGTACATAGAACAGTGTGCATACAGTCATAAAATACTATCCCCCGGTTTCACAGACAAGGCTCAAGCCTAGTCCTAGACTAAATGCAAATCTGAGTTGTTTCAACTGAAAGAAACTTGCACTAACTGATCTTAAACAGGTCAGTGCCTTTGCTTTGTCTTAAGATGAACACTAGTAATGCTTATTTCTAAGGCATGTTTATAAAAATTGCTTAAATGTCCTAATTGAACTATGGCTTAATCCTAGGCTTAGGCTAAGCCCTGTCTATGAAACCGGGCCTAGGTGTCAGAATTTTAAAGACGGGCCCACCATCGCTGGTAGTGAGGGAGGGGGAGGCAGCAAAGCAGCTTCAGGCAGAGAAAGGTGACTTTGTGACTTCATGACCACCTCATGCACTTCCAGGAAAAATAGCACTGAGGTGGGTTGCAGCGGCGAGTCACGTCCCGGGCCTTGGAACCAGTCATCCAGCTAAGAATGCACTGGGTTGGGTGAAGGCTTCCATTTAAGCCCAATGTTCTCGAATGTCCAGGAAAGCATAGCAGGCAGTTCAGAGTCAAACTCTGACTTTGCAGTCCTCCCAGAATGAGGAAGCTCAGGAGAGTCCTCATCCTCTGAAGCGCCTGATGCTTCCAATGCCGTGATCGATATATATTCTTCGTCTGGAGTCCCCGACGAAACTGTCGGACAGCTGCAAGATGGCCCAGCAATCTTCTTCGGAAGCTCAACGGCACGTAATGTCGTGAAGGAGTGTGAGGTCCGTGTGGACTGGCCCGGTGGAAGAGCTCCCACTGTAACCCTTTAGATCTCCCTGAGTGCTAACCAGCGAGGACATCTGCTTCCAAGAAGTCCCAGGCCGGGGAGCAGCTGAGGGGACTTCAACCCTCACGAGAAGGCAGAGTCGCCATGGACATGTGTTCACAACGAGGACATAAACCATCCTCAAACTAAGTCTCAGAATGCTTATGGCCCAGACACGTGAGACATGGCCGAGGCCGTCAGAGTGTGTCAGGAAATAACCACATCCAGAAAAGCACAGACGAAGAGACATTTTTAAAAAGATGCTCTCGTCTGTGTAGCTCTTTAAGAGAAACTGCTCAGGGGTTATCACAGCACTTAACCATGCTATTACTGGCAAAACACAGCTGAATTTGCCATAAACAGAAGTGTCAAGTGAAGAGAATTTCTCGCACGTGATTGTAGAAAATGAGAAGCACATATTGCAGCAACCTCTTGGCTCTGAAGCAAAAAACTGAATGAACGGATACATGTCACCCTCTTATATACCTGTGTGTGCAGGGGAGTGGCTGGGCATGCAAATTCCACTTATCAATGTTTATTGGCCTGTTTTTTACTGCACAGAGATGATTGGGACTCCCAAAGGAAACCCCATACATCAGTTTCAATGTAACTTTGAAAGTGACTCACTGAAGGGAAATATATTTTATTAATTTATTTATACGTTCTTCTTGTTCTTAATAATAAAAATAATAATATGTTGTTACTTACAATGAGATTTTATTATTGTATTTATAACAACAGCTATTAAAAATATAACATTTGGTTTTATTAATTCATATTTTTTTTTTAAATAGTTTTATTAACAATAATATAATTATTGCTACAAATATTATAATAATAACAACAGCTATTATTATGATTTAATCTCAAATATGCCAACTCTTAATAAACTGGTTGTTTTGTTGCTGCAAACCTCTGTTGATATGAACGCTCCTTTAGTCTAATTATAATTAGCTTAAATTAAGAACAACAGATGTGAAAAGGAAGATGCTCCAAGGGATAAATATACAAGGTTATGCTCTTGTCTTCACATTTTACTTCTCTGCCACACAACAACATGAACATAGTCCAATCCCACATGCACATGTTCACCCTAAAAGCGTTTACCAAGAATTCAAACAGGATTTTTAGTTGTAAAGTCTTTGGCAGGCACACCTGTATGTCGACTGAATTTTGGATATGGATGCCTGGAAGGCTGCCATCACCGACGGCAAACCGAATCTCTGCACGTCCCTCTCAAGGGGAATAGTGGATTCTCTGCCGGGCTGACATATGCAGATCAACTCGTTGAGCTCCAGCGCACAAACCCCAGATCTGTCAATCATTCACCCTGATTAATGCGCAGCATTTGAGGCGTAACATTGCTCCATGTTTTCCTGTGCCAGGTCAGGCTCTGAGTGACGGCCAGTGGCATACGGTGTCCATTAGTGTGGGAGGTTTCCAGGTTTCCCTCTCAGTGGATGATGAGCCACCGTCCACCATGCAGCTCAAGGACATAGCACAGCTTGAGAGGAGTGTGCTAATTGGAGGTAGGGTGCTAGTGGATTTAAACAAATTCCAATTAAATATGCAGAACAGAATCATGTGGGCTGTAATTACAAAATCTCCTTCTTTTGGTTCTGTAACATGCAAGCTTTATCATGGATTACTGGATGCTTAATTTGAAGAATATACACATTTCAAAATGTAAATGAAAGAAATGTGAAATGGTATGCAAAAACATTAAGGCTACGTCTATGGTGATTTAGGACCAGTAAGCTATTTTACACTGAGAGATCATTTTCAAGCAAATAAATAAATAAATAGATCGATCAAATTTAAAAAATCAGCGACAAATGACTCCTAAATAATAACATTAATTTACTGTATAACAATAAAGAGAATCAAACTTTTACAAAATAATTTTTTTTGATGGTTTTGGTTTGTGCCGCGTCATGTTTAGGGGCATGGAAATATCCCCACAATAACGGTAATAAAAAAAAAAAAACATAATTTCTGTCTTACATTTTACATATTTCAAATACTTTTGAAAGTGGTTGTCTGAAATATTGATAAAATATAATCATTGAAAAGTTTAGTTTAAATTATTGCTTTTAACAAACAAAAGAGTGCTTTTTCATTTATATGATTATATGATTTTAACAGGTTGCCCATCAGTGTTAACCAATCAGGGTTGTCGGAATCCGACACTGGCATATCAAGGCTGCATGCGCTCTGTTATAATTAACAACCAGCCAATCAACTTCTACCTGGTGCAGCAAGGCCTGCTGGGAAACTTCAGCAAGCTCCAGTTTGACATCTGTGGCATTCGTGACAGGTATATCTATTAATCATTCTGTTTGATATGCTAATGACGAGTATCTTTTAAAATAAATTATTGTGATTCACTCATTATAAAATAATGAGCGACACAAACAAGCACAGTTTGAAAACAACATAGCATAGTGGTAAAATCCATGCCAGTGATTTTGCAAGCTATCTGGGATTCATCTTTTTTGCCTGAAACTTCAAATGTTAAAATTAGTTTCACACCTCACCCAAGAGGACTGATGGTTAATGGGATGTTTATGTGAATAGAAATCTAACAGCTGAAGTTTGTTTAACATACTGTATTCAGCGTGAGTGCAAAAGCCGTGGGCAAAGTTTAAAACTGCATCATCAAAGACACAACCTTTTTAGCAAGTCCATCATTTAAAAAAGAGTGCATTAAATTAGAAGTAATTAGCAAGCTGGGAGACCCAAGATCAGAGTTTAAAAGGAAAACTACTTTGAAAAGTACTATTTGAAGATGTTTTGGGGCAATGCATCACTTCTCTTCATGCATGTGTTCTCATTGTGCAAATGACACCAAAGTGTCTACACTGTTGCTGGCACTGTGAACAATATAATGACAGATTTAAATGAATAGAGGAAATGAGCAGATGAGACAGTTCCTCCATTATCCCCCGTCCTTTAGAATCCTGGCCTGTTTTCCATGGTCTACTTTATGGCACACACAAGCAGGAGATAAACAGGGAGGAATAAAAATTAGGCAGAATGACAGAGAAAGAGAGAGAGAATGCAAGGCAGGTGAAGATAAGAGCGTTTGCATGGTGGGGGAAGCAATTCAGGTTTGGCTAAGAGCTTTAGACAAAGAGGAAGAAAGAGAGACCATTAGAAAGGCTAATGTACTGAAGGATGGAGGGATGAAACAAAGAAAGAAGAAAGAAAAAGATGTGGCAATGGATAATTTGATGAAGGAAGGATGAAATGATAGAAGAAAGAAAAATAACTGATTGATGGATTGTTTAAAAGGATTTCTTAAATAGAAGGAAATAAAGATTAATGTAATGTAAAGAAAGAAAGAAAAAGATAAACAACATATATAGAAAAGAACCAGTCAGACTAAAAATGGAGGGATAAAAAAAATAGGCAAGGAAAGATAAATGGATCAATTGATGGAAGGAAAAATATGGAGGAATGGAAGAAAGAAGGATTGATGGGTGTACAAATGGATGAAAAAGAGACAGATGGAGATAAAGAAAAAAGAAAGATACTTTAAATAGAAAGAATAGATGGTCGAACTAATTTAAAAGGATGACTACAAATTAGGGGTGTAACGGTACGTGTATTCGTACCGGACCGTTTCGGTACAGGGCTTTCGGTACGGTGCACGTGTGTACCGAATGACTGAATGCAATATTTTGTGCTCGCAACATAAGTACATTTTCGTGTTTACAAACGAACATATTAAGTGGCGGAAGTCTCCGCGTTCAGTGCAAATCCCGCCCTGCAGCTGATTCTAAGGTCGGTGACACACTGGATGCGTGGCGCAAGCGTCTCAGCTGCGTGGCATGTCCATTTTTAATTCGGCTCCCATGTTGACAGGTTAGAGCTTGCAGACTGCCTGCGTTATTAGACGCGCATCTGGAAAATGCGTGCATGCTAGAAATAGAACCGACGCCTATTTTTCACGCAACACGCAAGCGTGTTGGAAGCGTTTCCAGGCAAAATAGAATAGGAAAACATGGTTATGTCATTTTGTACACAAATACATATTAATTCATGACAATTTGATGTTTGAAAGTCTATAGGTTGACATAAATTCTGATGTAATTTAAAAAATAAATTAATAATTATCGATTTTCAAATATTGCACCTGTCAAATATAGTCTATTTTGCCGTCAATACTGTTGATGGTGTCCTTTATCAGTAGGCTTTATATTTATGCTCAACATGAAGTATAGATTTTGTTGTCATGAAGACAAGAGCCTGGTCTGTCGGCGGTCTCCCTGTCACCTACAGCAGCAGGCACGGCACGGTTCTGGTGAAGCAGGTCTACAAGCTTGGATTGGTAATGATGCACTGTAATCATAGTTATTTATTTATATTTTTCATTATATTTTATTACATGATATTGGTTTGAGACTGAGAGTATTTTATTTAGTGGAGAACTTTGCAGCAGTATTTTATTTCTTATTCTATTTTTATTTTATATATATTTTATTAAAAAGTATTTTTTTAAAAAGTGTATAGTAATAAACAACCTGCAGTTTGCATTTCTTTCCCTTACTGTACCGAAAATGAACCGAACCGGGACATTAAAACCGAGGTACGTACCGAACCGTGATTTTTGTGTACCGTTACATCCCTACTACAAATAGATTAACTGATGTAGAAGAAAGAAAGATAAATGGATGAAGGTCAAGGTAAACTTTATTATCCACAAGTAGGAAATTCATGTGGTCACCATTACACGCTCCATTGTTAAATAGCCTGCTACATAACAATAAAAACATAAATTCAAAACATTAAATACAAAAGCATTAAAAGCATTTAAACATTTAAAACCTAAGAAAAACAAATACACAACAGACAAAACAATAAACATTGAAAAGAAAACATTATAAGCATGTCTGGATAAATAAACTAGCTGAGTGCTAGCTGCTTGTTGTACAGTCTAATTGCTGTAGGCACAAAAGAATTGCTGTACCTTGTGGTCCTAATTTTCCTTTGCAGTAGTCTACCACTTGACCTATTGCTTCTTAAGAAATTCTGATGAAGAGGGTGGGTAGAATCAGAGATGTATAAAGTACTAGAGACCCAGACTTGAGTAAAAGTACAAGTGCTCTATCAAAAAAATGACTTGAGTAGAAGTTGAAGTGCTCTTTAAGCACCACACTTAAGTAGAAGTACTAAAGTATTCAACATTTTTTGTACTTAAGTATTGCAAGTAGTCTATTTGAAAATTTACTACTCAAGTACTGAAAGTAAAAGTACAAGTATTGTGTTATGTAGTTAGTGTTATGTAAAGAAAGTAGTCAAAAGTTTGAACATATTGTTTTTACTATTTCAAATGATTAACCTAAAGGACAATCACAATTCCTTTGACTGTAAGTTTTTGTAAACAAAAAACAGTTTAAAGGGTTAGTTCGCCCAATTTGCTAAATTATGTCATTAAAAACTTACCCTCATGTTGTTTCAAACCCGTGAGACCTCCGTTTATTTTTGGAACACGGTTTAAGATATTTTAGATTTAGTCCGAGAGCTCTCAGTCCCTCCATTGAAGCTGTGTGTACGGTAACGTTATACTGTCCATGTCCAGAAAGGTAAGAAAAACATTATCAAAGTAGTCCATGTGACATCAGAGGGTCAGTTAGAATATTTTGAAGCATCGAAAATACATTTTGGTCCAAAAATTGCAAAAACTACGACTTTATTCAGCATTGTCTTCTCTTCCGTGTCTGTTGTAAGACAATTCAAAACAAAGCAGTTTGTGATATCCGGTTCGCGAACTAATCATTCGCTGTAACCGGATCTTTTTGAAACAGTTCACCAAATCGAATTGAATCGTTTAAACAAACCAATATCCCGGAGTAATTAATTTACTCAAACAGTACACTGACTGAACTGATGTGAAGAGAGAACTGAAGATGAACACCGAGCCGAGCCAGATAACGAACAACAGACTGACTCGTTCACGAGTCAAGAACACTGATCTATATATATAACATATTATAGATCAGTGGTCAAGAACCGTTTCTGTCAGACGTGTCCGATTCGAGAACCGAGGAGCTGATGATACTGCGCATGTGTGATTCAGCGTGAAAGCAAACCGACACACAGAGCGTCTAAACCGAACTGATTCTTTTGGTGATTGATTCTGAACTGATTCTGTGCTAGTGTTATGAGCGTGGGTAAACCGAAGGTTTGCAGTCAACGCCAATGACGCCATTACGTCGAGCGCAAAAGAACCGGTGAACTGTTTTCTTCAACTGGTTTATTGAATCGAACTGTCAAAAAGAACTACTGGTGATTCGAAAACTGATGCAACCGGTTCTTGACTCGTGAACGAGTCATTATCTGGCTCGGCTCGGTGTTCATCTCTCTCTTCACAGCAGTTCAGTCAGCACGCGCAGTCTTCTTAATCGCTTTATTCGCTCAATGATGTGCCAGCTTCATCAAACCTGCCATCTACAGTTCTGTTTGTAATGGAATGATTCGTAACATTTTTATAATTGTAACGAGTAACGATGCAGCACATAAAAAAAATATCGGAGTAAAAGTATTAAACTCATCGAAAATATGTACTGAAGTAAAAGTGGAAGTAGGAGAAAAAAATAATACTCTAGTAAAGAACAGATACCGCCTTTTAGTACTTAAGTACAGTAGTGAAGTAGTTCTACTTCGTTACTATACATCTCTGGGTAGAATCATAATCTTTTTAAGACTAAGGTCATTGTACAATTGGGCTACAGTTAGCTGATCAACTCCAATGATCTTACTGGCTGTTTTGATTATTCATTGCAGTTTATTCTGGTCCTTAATATACATGTTACCAAAGGCACAAATAAGGCCAAATGATAAGACACTCTGCAAGAGAGCTTTGTAAAACATCTGAAGAATACAGCTGTCTCTTCCAAAATGGTTAAGTTTCCTTAGAAAAAACATCCTCTTCTGTAATGTTTTGGACTTATTTTGTGCACATTCATTAAAAGTCAATTTATTATTGTTACGGCCCTTTATCTAATTTGGCTCGTTAAAACACATGTAAGGCAAGGACCGTACATATTAAGAATCACAGACGATTGGGTGAGGTTTCAAGGTGTATCGTTTCTTTTAATGAAACAAATGAGAGAGCGCACCAACAATAAACAATAAATCAAACTAATAGTACAGGTAGGGCAGCAAAAGGAAAACAGAAAACCTGACTATCTAACTCTGTAGGCGAGATCTTATCTGCTCCCGAAGAAAACAACAAACAGAGTGAGTCTTCCGGGCCACTGCTTTCCTACGCTGTGTTAAATAAATAATAAAAGTGATCAAAGAAAATACCCACTACCTGACTTGAAAATAACAAATAACAACTCAGTCCATGATCTGGAACAGTCGAGGCGAAGATCGTGGACCACTCGCCATGAGGCAAGAAACCCCAGCTGTCACTGATCAAAAGGGTTGAGACAGCTAGAGCAGCGAGCGCCACGAGAGCAGAGAGAACCGAGAGAGACCTGCCTCAATTCCGGACCGGCTTAAATACGGGGTTTCCCATGATGTCATTCATGACTGCACCTGCGATCTCAGATAGAACAATTAACATTCAGTAATTTAAAGCACCACCAAATAACACCCTCACCCTTAAATAATTAATTGTAGGGTGAAAATATATATCTTACCTCAGAGACTGCAATTAATTTAGATGCGAGATAAAGCATCCGCAACCACGTTATCCTTACCCCGAATGTGACGAATGTCAAGCTCAAAAGGCTGTAGGAATAAACTCCAACACATCAAACGTTGATTGTTATTTTTCATCCGATCAATAAAAATCAAGGGATTGTGATCCGTGTAAACAGTCAAGGGGTACGAAACAGAACCAACGTAAACGTCAAAATGTTGAATAGCAAGAACAAGGGCGAGCGCCTCCTTCTCAATAGTCGAGTAACGTCGTTGATGTTTATTAAATTTATGTGAAAAATAGCAAACAGGATGCTCGACGCCAATGTGATCTGATTGAAGGAGAACAGCTCCAGCACCAGTGTTACTTGCATCAACAGCAAGAGAAAACGGAGTAGTAAAATCAGGAGCAGACAAAACAGGAGAATTAACTAAAAGGGCTTTAATTCTCTCAAAACTCAATTGACAAATCTCAGACCATTTAAATGGAACCTTAGGACTAAGAAGGTCGGTTAAGGGCGAAGCAACTACAGAAAAATTCTTACAAAAATTTCTGTAGTACCCAACCATACCCAAAAATCGACGAAGCTCACGACGTGTATTGGGCACGGGAAAATGAGTGATGGACTCTACCTTAGACTCAACGGGTCGAACCTGACCGCCACCAACAATCTTTCCCAAATAAGTGACCGTAGCTCGGCCGAATTCGCACTTCGCTAAATTAACCGTAAGGTTAGCTTGAGACAAACGACTGAAAAGCGCGTCGAGTTGCTCCACATGTTCTGACCAAGACGCGCTGTAAAGGACCAAGTCATCCAAATATGCTTCAACGTTATGCATGCCTTCGAGGACGCGATTGACCAGTCTCTGAAAGGTTGCCGGTGCGTTTCGTAAACCGAAAGCCATTACGGTATAATGGAGAAAATTATCTGGTGTTACGAATGCACTGATTTCTTTCGCACGATCTGACAACGGCACCTGCCAGTATCCTTTAAGCAGATCGATCTTCGTAACGAACACAGCATTACCTACATGATCCATGCAATCTTCCATACGAGGCAATGGATAACTATCTGGTTTGGTCACAGCATTAACGCGTCTAAAATCAGTACAAAAACGAAATGTACTGTCAGGTTTTTTTACGAGCAAACAGGGTGAGCTCCAAGGACTAAAACTTTGCTCTGCGATGTCATTCTCAAGCATGAAGGTCACCTCATTTTTCAACAACATTCTCTTTTCAGGACTTACCCGATATGCATGCTGTTTAATAGGCAACGAGTCACCAATATCGATGTCATGCTCTATTAATGAAGTACAAGATGGAATATCAGAGAACAAATTACTGTACGTCTGAATAATATTAGTCACATCAGCTCGTTCGGCAACGGTCAAATGAGAAAGGTGTGAGTCTAAGGTTCGAATGATCTCAGAATTTTTCAATCTTCCCACAACCAGTTCGGTAGAAGGAAACTCTACATCCTCCTCGAAAGAAGAATCATCACCGCTGTCCGATACAGCAGAACACAATGGGTGAATCGAAGATTCAGGACTGGACAGCGCCTCGGTGTCAGGTATATCAGCACTGGACAGCGCCTGTCCTCCGGCCACCGGAAAGTCTGTGGGTGAGACAGTTAACACAGCCCACTTTCTTCCAGACAAATCTGGCGATCTCTCAAAGTACGGCTTGAGCATGTTAATGTGACAGAGACGAGTTTTCTTTCTTCTGTCTGTCGTCGAGATAAAATAATCAAGCTCACTCACCTTTTCTTTCACTCTATAGGGACCATAATAACGAGCCTGCAAGGCAGACCCAGGCACTGGCATCAGCACAAGCACCTTGTCACCAGGAGTAAAACTACGAAGTTTAGCACGACGATCAAAATGCTTCTTCATTCGTTGCTGTGCAATCTCTAAATTCTCTTTGGCCAATTCGCATGCACGATGCAACTTAAAACGAAAACCTGAGACATAGTCAAGTATGTTATTTTGAGTTATATCACTAGTCCAATGATCCCGAATCAGCTTCAGTGGGCCACGAACAGTATGCCCGAACACTAACTCGGCCGGACTAAAACCTAACGACTCCTGCACTACTTCTCTCACTGCGAACATGACCATAGGCACTCCTTCGTCCCAATCTTTTTGAAACTCAAGGCAAAACGCACGCAGCATTGATTTTAAAGTCTGGTGGAACCTCTCAAGTACTCCCTGACTTTCTGGATGGTAACAACTTGAGGTGCAATGTTGGAAATGCAGCTGAGCTAAAGCTTGCCTGAACACACGGGACATAAAATTCGTGCCTTGGTCCGACTGAATAGTACGTGGAAGTCCAAACAGTGAAAAGAACTTTATAAGTGATTTTACAATCACTGGTGCAGTGATTTTACGCAGAGGAATAGCCTCTGGAAAACGCGTTGACGTGCACATTATAGTGAGCAGATATTGGTTTCCCGACTTCGTGTGAGGCAAAGGACCGACACAATCGATCATCACACGCTCAAATGGTTCACCGATAGCTGGAATAGGATACAACGGAGCAGGTGAAACATTCTGGTTCGGTTTTCCCGTCATTTGGCACACATGACAGCTTCTGCAATAACTTGCTACATCAGTTTTCAGGCCAGGCCAGAAAAAATTTCGGAGTATTCGATCGTACGTCTTATTTACTCCTAAGTGACCGGCAAACGGGCTATCATGCGCAAGACTCAAAATTTCAGAGCGGTACGAGGAGGGAACTATTATCTGTTTGACGATTTGCCACTCATCATCAGCAGATACAGTAGGTGGTCTCCACTTCCTCATCAACACTCCATCTTCTACAAAGTATCCTTGCGATACGTGTTCGAGTTGCTCAGCAGGAACAACGTTGCTGCAAGCTTCAAAAAGGGATGACAATTTCTCATCTTTCCTCTGTTCAACCATAAGCTGCTCGCGAGACAGAGACAATTTAGTAGGCCCCATAAAATGTTCATCTAATTTTTTAACGGCACTATCTGAACAGTCAATAAAATTTGAACATTTCCCTTCACAAAAATCAGAATTAGAAAAGAATGTATCACTCAAATCAAAATTACAGTCACTTTCTGATTCAATAAGGTTTTTATCTTTTAGTCTCTGAGTCATAGCGCGAGTAATAGCACATGAGGGAAAAACCTCAGGATATTCCTGAGCTAAGGCATCAGCAACAGTAAGATACAAAAAAGGATCATCAGTTACCTCAGGGCTAGCAAAAACTTTTCCTCCCGCTAAGTCATTCCCTAAGATAAACGTGACATCTCGAACGGGAAGACATGGTCGCACTCCAACAACAACGCGGCCAGACACAAGGGAAGATTCAATTTCGATCTCGTGCAAAGGTACCTTAACGAAGCCCATCTCAAATCCTTGTACTAAGACACTTGAACCAACAGAGCTCTCATCAGACAACGGCAATATTCCTTCCAGAATAAAACTCTGCGCAGCGCCTGTATCACGAAGTATCTTGACTGGTTTGCGCGAAGCACTACCTGACAAAGATACAAATCCGTCCATCAAAAACGGCACATATCCCTCATTTTCACACCTGTCAGCTTCCGAAGCCAACAACTCAAGTCCTTCCACTTGTGGCATGGACGTCATCAATAAACCTACCGGTTTAGGAACACGGTTTTTCTTTTTGAGCACACTGCACTCAGAAATAATGTGTCCGCTTTCTTACAATAGAAACAAACGGGTGAGAACACAGACTTATCAGAACTTAGCGCCGCTTTATCAACAGGCAGGGGGCGTTCAAAATTACGCTGAGAAGACCGAGTGCTGTTGGCTGAAGGAAACTTCGGTGCAACACTAAACACGTTCCTATGTGTGAGCACATATTCGTCAGCCAATGTCGCAGCAACAGAACATTTAGAAGCTTTTTGCTCATTAAGATAGATTACAACGCGTTCTGGTAAGCAGTTTTTAAATTCCTCTAAAATAATCAGTTCACGAAGCTCTTCAAAAGTAGTCACTTTCATGGAAGCACACCAACGATCAAACAGTGATTCTTTCTCCCGAACGAACTCAACATAAGCCTCATCAGTTTTCCGTAAATTACGAAATTTCTGACAATAAGCCTCGGGGACTAGCTCATACACTTTGAGAATGGATGTCTTCACTTGCTCATAATTAAGAGAGTCTTCGAATGATAAAGAGGAAAAAACTTCCTGGGCTTTACCCACAAAAACACACTGTAACAACATGGGCCAAAAAGTCTTCGGCCATTTCATATTGACAGCGACGCGTTCAAAAAGAGCAAAATATTTAGCAACTTCTTGTTCTCGAAAAGGAGGAACAATACGAATATTACGACTCACGTCAAAATCAGAAGTGTCAGATAAACCCCTCTCACGAGCGTTTAACTCAATCTCTTTTAGACGGCACGCTTGCTCCATTTCGAGCTTTTTCAGTTCAAGTTCATGTCTCTCACGATCTCTAGTTCTCTCTCTCTCCACTCCCACTCTTCTCTCTCTCTCAACAAAACTGTATCGTGCTCTTTAGCTTGTAACTGCAATTTTTTAACCTGCATCGCAAGATCTTCAGAACTACCTTCAAATTCAACATCAGGATAATCCGTCATCTTTTCCTCATCACCAAAAACGCCTTGTTCATGCAATGAATCAACAAGCAAAATCTGAAGCTCCTGTTTAGTTGAAGTCTTACGAAAATTGACCTTAAAATAAGCAGCAATCTTCGTAAGATCTACTCTATTAATTTGAAACAGCTCAGCTTGCGTCGGTTTCGCAATGAAGTTCGCTAATTCAAACATGATTAAAAATAACGTCTGGTTATTAGAAGGAAAAAATTTAACGAGCACTACACGAGAAAGTATACACACACCAATCGACTGTGATTCAACAAAGTTACTGAAGTTACTCAAGTAACAAATACAAAGTGTGAGCAGATCAAAAGATCAAACAAAGCCACACAAAATTCAATCCCGGACGAGTCCCCAAATATGTTACGGCCCTTTATCTAATTTGGCTCGTTAAAACACATGTAAGACAAGGACCGTACATATTAAGAATCACAGACGATTGGGTGAGGTTTCAAGGTGTATCGTTTCTTTTAATGAAACAAATGAGAGAGCGCACCAACAATAAACAATAAATCAAACTAATAGTACATGTAGGGCAGCAAAAGGAAAACAGAAAACCTGACTATCTAACTCTGTAGGCGAGATCTTATCTGCTCCCGAAGAAAACAACAAACAGAGTGAGTCTTCCGGGCCACTGCTTTCCTACGCTGTGACCTGCCTCAATTCCGGACCGGCTTAAATACGGGGTTTCCCATGATGTCATTCATGACTGCACCTGCGATCTCAGATAGAACAATTAACATTCAGTAATTTAAAGCACCACCACATAACAATTATCTATTTCAACACCCAAATATGTGTATGTTGTGACCTGCTCTACCACTACACCATTTATATTTGAGGATGGAACTATAATTCCCTTTTTATTAAAATCTACGGTCATCTCCTTTGTTTTCTTCACATTAACCACAAGGAAATTATCTGTACACCAATTAATAAAACCCTGCACCTCCCTCTCAAAGCTCTCTAAGGATGCAGTATTGGACCGTACAAAACCCACTAATGCTGTATCATCAGCATATTTAAAAAATGTGTGGTTTGAGATGGCTGCTTGGCAGCTGTTGGTGTATAAGGTGTACAGAATAGGGGACAGAACGCACCCTTGTGGTGCCCCTGTAATTATGGCTTTTAACGATGAGACACATGAGTTGAATTTGACTTGTTGACTACGGTTCGTCAAAAAGTCAAAAATCCACAAAACTAATCTTGGGTTAACCCCAAGGTGAACCAATTTTTTTACCATCAGGTGAGGTTGGATTGTGTTGAAGGCACTGCTGAAATCTATGAACACAATCTTGACAAGACTCTTTGGCTGTTCAAGGTGCTCATATATGTTATTTGTCAGAGTCAGCAGTGCATCTTCAACCCCTCTCCCCACACGATATGCAAATTGGTTTGGGTCTAAGGATGGTGTGACCTCACATAAAAGCTGTTTCAAAATATTTTTTTCAAAACATTTCATTGTCGTAAATGTTAGGGCAACAGGGCGCAGGTCATTAAGTTCCCTAGGTTTATTATGTTTGGGTAGGGGCACGATCAAAGATTTTTTTCCATAGAGAAGGAACTACACCAGTGTCTATTGACAGCTGGAACAGCCTTTGAAAGGGCTGTGCCAGCTGATCTGTGCACACCATTAAAGTCCTGCTGCTAATACCATCAGGCCCACTAGCTTTACGGGGATTCACATGTCTAAAATAAGACTTAACATCGTCTATAGAAATATCTATATCCACACACTTCATGCTACTAATTTCTTTATAAACAAGTTCCTGTTCAGCTGTAAAATCATGAATATCAAATCTGCAATAAAAATCATTCAAGTCATTTGCCATTTCAAGTTCATTTTCCACTGCCATGAGATGCCTCTTAGGCTTGTATCCTGTGATTGCCTGTACCCCCTGCCAAGCTCTCCTAGTATCATTTCTAAAAAAGTTCTCTAATTTACGTTCATATGCTACTTTACATTCCCTGATCATACCTTTTATGTTTTTTCTGCACAGTCCTTTTCTCTTCTCTATTTCCTCCCAATTTAAACAGTCGCTTTTTTTTTGGTTAAGAAGTTGTTTTAATTCCGGAGTTACCCAGGGCTTGTTGTTAGGAAACATCTTAACAGTCTTTTTGGGAATGATTGCATCCTCGCAGAATGTTATGTACCCCGAGATAGCAAGCGGCACGTCATTGACGTTTTCGGTCCATTCAATCCCTGCGCTCTAAGCAATCTTGCAGTGCCTTGGATGCGTCAGCGGTCCAGCTCTTAACCTCCACCTTTCTGACTTTCTCACGCCGCAGCCTAGACACATAGGCGGGAATCAGTTTAACCATGTTGTGATCGGAGTTCCCTAAGCCGGGAATGCTTTAGAGTAAAAGGCGTCCTGGATATTTCCATAGCATTGATCGAGGCAGGCTGTGTCGCGGGTGAGACAAGTGACATATTGCTGGTATGCAGGTAAGTGCTCCTTTAGGCTACATGAATTAAAATCTCCCATAACAAGAAGCAACAACTTGTGTATCGGCAGAGGGTGCGATATACACAACAAAAAGTCTGATTTGATGTATCTCTCTAGGCAAGTGATAGGGCCTTAAGCTGAGCGCTAGTAGTTCAATGTTCTTCATACAAACTTTGTGTATTATTGTAATATGAGCAGGGTAACAGTACTTACTATTAATATATACACATACACCTCCACCCTTGCTTTTTCCAGAATTTTGGTTGCGGTCCATCCTCACCAGCGTGAAACCCTCCAGGTCAGCTGCAGAATCAGGGTCCGCCCCCGTAAACCAACTCTCTGTCAGGCAGATAAGGCAAGAATGCCGGTAGTCCGAGAGGTACTGAGTGCAGGCCCGCAACTCATCCACTTTGTGCCGTAGGCTCTGGACATTACCAAGCATGACAGTTGGAAGAGATTGTCTATAGGGTTGCCTTTTAATCCGCTCTCGTATTCCTCCTTTCCTCCCGCGTTTCCTTGTTTTGGCGTTGTTGCCTCTGACACATTCGGGTGGTTACAGCCCCTTCATACATCCATCCTTCATAGACGATGTGTGAAGCAAAGACGGGTTGAAGGGAGTCCCATATTTAACAGAAAGTCCCGGGAGTAGGTGATACGAGCCGTCTGGCCAGTGTGTATCTTAATGTTGTGGCCGACAACATGTTGGATAAGGTCGGCCAACAAAGTGAGGATCAGAAGAAAAATGACTTGGTTCGGCTTCATAGTGTGAGCCAACACGTATTGGTCTAGGGCTTAATTAATTCGCAAAGTTATGGCGTCTAAAAACATACATTAAAACAAAACAAACAAATACAGGTATAGGAGACGTGCAGGGACCGTGTCGCCGCTCGCGCATGCGCCACACATCGTCTATGAAGGATGGATGTATGAAGGGGTAGAAAAGGATTGAAGGAAAGATGAACAAAAGATGCAAGAAAGACTGATAGGTGGATGGGTGGAATAAAGAAGTAAAGAAAAAATGAGCTAGTTAACTTAGGATAAGAGCACACAGTGACAGTCAAAAAAAAAAAAGATAGCCATCTAGCAAGTCAGGTTAGATTAAGCATTGGGCAAAGAGAAAGATAGTTGGGGGAGAAAAAAGAGATAGCCGGGTTTGGAAAAGAGTATTACTAAAAGGGAAAGCTAGCCAGGGAAAAGGAGAGGGGGTAAGATCGTAAATTCTCTGCTGTCAATCTCGTCTCTGCCGGTCTTTCTGGCAATGTACAGTATGTCACATTCTTCACCGAGCAAATGCTCAGACCTGGCACCTGGGCAAATAACTGTTGGCAGGGCCAGTGTGGGGACGAATTGTGATTTTAGCTCTGCCAACATGCTGTGAATGTTCCAGGGGGGGAAGGCAGTTCCAGGCATGCATCCACAACCCACTCAGACTGATGTGCCCTTGTCAAACAAAATTTGAAATGGTCTTTTGACCAACCATCACCTCAGAACTAAAACAGGCCAAAATTGTGTTGTGATGAGTTTAATTGCTCACAAGAAACCAACTTGGCCTTCATGGTAGAAGCTGTTGAATTCTAACATATGTTGTAAAACTTTAGATTTAAGGTTTCTTCCCTTTGGCTTCATTTAGTTAAGCAGTTGTACACAATCTTAGCTACTTTGGGACCTTGATTTAATACTAAATTTGGACCTTTTAAATGATGAAATCATTATTATACTGTTTGACAGAAAAGTGTGCTGCATGTTCAGAATTTAGCCTAGGCCTAGCTAGCTAATCCTAGTTGTTCTATATGCTGATATCTTTTTGACACGTAAAAGTGAAAAAGATTTTGACGGGTTGTTGAGAAGCGCCCAGAGTAAGGACACATTAGGGTAATGGTTAGTTCTGACGGGTTGATGACCGGCATTCAGAGTAGAGGCATGTTAGAAAGATGGTTATTTTTGATGAGGTGCATGTCAGAGTGAAGATTAATTGTAATTGGTTGGTAAGCAGCTCTTTGTGTAAGAGGCATGGTCATTTCTGGTTAAGTAATCAGCAGCATCCAAAGTATAGGCATCTCAGAGTAATGGAAAGTTCTGGTGAGCTGGTAAGCAGCAACCAAAGTAGGGGCATGTTAAAATGAAAGTCAGTTCTGATGGGTTAATGAGCAGCATCCAGAGGTAGGGATTCATCTTAGTGATGGTAATTTCAAAAGGGTTTCTGAAGATCCATGGATGATCCAGGGTGGTAGTTAATTATTATGGGTAGGTGAGCAGCATATACAGTTGAAATAGGTGTAATATAACACTTGTGATTTCTGACTGGTCAGTAAACAGAATCCAGAGTGGGGGCACGTCTTTAGAGCACTTCCCGCAGGAAAAAACTTGATGGTCAGCTCAGACTGGTTTAGAATCCTGAAAGGCAGAAAATAGGTAATTCTGACTGAATGAAAGTCATTGGAGGAGTTCCCTCAGTATGCTGAATATACTGCAGTAGAAAATTCTGATGGGTATGTGAGCAGAATCCAGAGTAGGTGCACGTCGTGGTGATTGGTATTTCTAAATGGTTGGAGAACATCCAGAGTAGGGGCATGTCAGTGTGGTAGTTAATTCTGATGGTTGGGTGAGCAGCATACACAATAGGTGCATATTGTATTGATGGTGATTTCTGCTCAGTCAGCCAAAAGCATCCAGTGTAGGAGCACATCATCCAAGCTTTTCCTGTTGGGGAAGCTTTCAAGATTAACTCAAAAAGGTGTAACGTGATAGATGAGGTAGTTCTGTTTGAATGAAAGTCACTGGAAAAGATGCTTCAACTACTGTAGTGTTGAAACAGCTCATCGTTTTGTAAATTTGCCTCGACAGTCATTTTTGTGAAAGTTATGTTTAGACCTTGGTACAGATAAAGGGTTGTTCTGTAAGAGAAATCACGTGAATATAGGAATCATGGGACTTCCCACTGATTTTTACAGTCTCCGCAAATGCTGGCTGACTGTAGCCACATTAGAGACCTTTTGTCAAAAATTACGTGGGCAAAAATGTAGTAGTATTAGTAGTAGTAGTAGAAGTAGCTTTCTGCTGGTCATCACGTGACCAATTTAAACTAGAATTCACTTGACCAACTTAAACATGAGGTAATGTTGGGAAATGTTTTATGCTCAGAGAAAATACCTAATTGTGCAGATCGCAATTGGATTTCTCCCATGAAAATTTGCCCAACAACACTACCACACATGACCACACCATAAAACTGATGTCATGTGTGCAAGTTATTATGACTCTTATTGACCGCTATTCTTTTTTCAATGATATAGTTTGCCATTTCCTCTTACGTCCTAGTGATGGATGTTGCTAATTCTTAAAGGTTAGACCCAAAGTATTATTGTCATAGTGTGGTTAATTTTGATTGGTTTGTAAGCAGCACCCAGAGTAGGGCACGTCATCTAGCAACGATCCTAAACTCTGTTGACTTATGACTGTCTAGCCAAGCCAAGGACAAAAACATAAAGAATAATTTGAGGGATAAATGAGCCTTCGAGATGCAACATCATTAAGAGCCACATGAAGCAGGCTGAGTACGAAGGCTGTAGAAGATGTGCCTGTTTTCGCTTCAATAAAGCCTATCAGCCAGAGTAAATGAAGATAAGCGAGGCCAGTTGTCGGTTTTGGCTGCCCTCTAGAATAAGTTTCGAAAAGGTGTACTCCTCTCTGACAGCCTTTGATCACCATCCTTAATCATTTGTATAGACCTAGACTAGTGTGCTTCAGACACTTTCCCCTGTCTCTAGCTGCATTCCTTTCACGCTCTGTATCTAGCTATTGCTTGTTTTTTCCACTACTTTCAATGTCTCTTTATCACTCCGTCTAACCTATGCCTAGGCCCGAAGTCTCTTTTCTCACCAGCTGACTGCAGTTTGATAGTCAAGACAGATCAATAGAGATTTGGACAGCAGTCACTGGGCCAAGACACCTCAGATTCTGCCAACAAACCCCAACCCATTTCTCTGAATAGCACCTATGGGGAGGAACTGGTTTGTGGGGGAATATATGTAGATATCCTTTGTGATGCTACCCACGTTTGCCCTGCTGTTCATGAGATGCATAGCAGAATTAAGCAGAGAATAAAATGAGAATGAGGGAGTAATGGTAATCTTTAATCACACTCGCTCTGGCTGAATGAAGAGTCGCACCACAGCACTTATCTGATATCCTTCAGTTACCATCCGTAACCCTTTAGATTTTGCTCCTTTAATTAACCTTTCTGTACCAAGCACTTTCCCCCCTTAAAAGATTGGCCATTATACTTTTGTGCTTAAGCTTGCAAAAAAGACACAATTAAGATGTATTCAAATGTATTTCAAGGTTTAACAGTCAGGTTTCATCCCATTTTGTTCGCCGGTTAGCGCTGAGATCAGCCGGCACCGGTGTAGATCGACCTCCACTGAGTTTCAGAAACGTCCGCAATCTTGCAGCCAGTGTGGCGAGATGGTTGTTATTCCTGTCCTCCCTTCCCTCATCACACTTATTGTGCACGGTTCATTGTTTAGTTTTTTTTACAAAATGGTTGTATGTCTTTGTAATGTTACACCTCTAAAACAATGTGTTTCAGGGATGATATTGTTTTGAGCTATTGTTAAATCCCGCTGATAGTTAACGCAGTAATATAATGGAGTTTAATGTTAATAAGGTTACTTCAATTATGAGTTAAAAATTCAGCTTTACCATTGGGATACGTCAAAATGTTCTCAAGGATGACTTGCAATGTTCACAACCCGAACTGCCAAAAGATACAGTTTAATATAAAAAATACCAGCCTATTTTGGGGTTCAACTTCAGTCCGGTTTCATACTCCACTGTTCATCTGTTAGTGCTGAGATCCGTTCACGCTGGTTTAGAATTGACCTCTTCTGAGTTTCAGACACGGCCGCAATCTTGTGGCCTATGAGGCGAGACAGTTGTCATTTCTCTCCTCCCTTCCCTCATCACACGCTACATGGATATGAGTTATTTCTGCCACAATGGAGTCTGACAGCTGCGTTTTCTTCTTCTTCTCATTATCCTAGTCTTTTGTGCCCTCTCTCTATTCTAAATTAATCAAAGTAGTAATCAAGCATTGGAAGATTCTTTAAAGTTATTTTTTCCACACCTCTGTTTTTGTATAGCATTTGATTAGTGGATTCAATTATTACATTTTCTTCTAGTGACATAAACTATTACAGCATTAAAATCGTTCAAATTCAACAGTTGACAAAGAGGCGCTTCAGAAGAGATTGTATTTTTAGAGCTAAATACATAACCAGATGGTTTTGTTGAATTATATTTTAACAAGGGAGTTCAGTCATGTCAGTTTTAATTAGCATTTTTACATGCAGGTATTTAGCAGATGCTTTGCATTAAATGGCTTGTGTATTATCATCTTTCAGAATTTAATTTCCTTTCTGAAATTATTCGTTTGTCATTTAGGATCCATTAAAGGATTTTTATGTGTAATGCATCGTATGAAAATAGATTGTTTATCTGCTGATGAGAGAGGGATAAAACAGTAGATAAACTGCATCTCATATGCAGTTACAATGCAGGATTTTGCATGTACTTTAAGATCTTGATCATTTCAAGAGTCGCTAATAGTTGATATATGGCTCACAATCTTTTATCACTTGTCCAGCATCCTTATCCCTGAGTGCGTGTTCAGTCTGTTGCAAAATTGATGCCTCCTTCATGAGCTTTCAGCCTCACTCATCTATTTCCTAATAGTCACTTGTGGTTATTGATTGATGTCACTTCCTGTAATCCATGATGCATCACCGTTCGGTATTGTACCATATGTCACAGTGTGTCGTTTGTATAATTTATGTAATTCTATAATGTATCTTCCACCCTGCTGTAAGTACCATCAAAGTTTGATCAGAAATCGTATTTTTTTCCTGAAGATGTCTTCCTAACTACTGCGAGCATGATGGGGAATGTTCTCAGTCCTGGAACACATTTTTCTGTGACTGTTCGGGAACTGGATACACGGGAGCAACCTGTCATAACTGTAGGTTGACAAGAACAATTACAAAAACATGACTGTTTGTTTGGTTTTTTTGATAAAGTAGCTACAAACTCTTTCAAAGCTTTCAAGTTTTGGCCTTGATTAATAATATGTTTAAACTTTGTTTTAAACTTTGTTTACTTTTTCAGTTCTTTTGAAGTTAGTAATACTGATTAATGCAAATGCAAAACAACAAAACATGTATTCTCTACAAAGCCAAATAAACAGGTTTCCTCCTTTGATGACACTTGTGGTTTTTGTTTCTGTTTTTCTGGTTAGCCATCTTTGAACTCTCCTGCGAGGCCCACCGGCTCACAGGAAGTGCCTCCGGCTTTTTCTCAATCGATCCTGATGGAAGCGGGCCGCTCAAATCCACCATCGTCTACTGCAACATAACCGGTGAGACCTCTGTGGGATGAAAAAACATAAGTGTTAACATGAATACTGCAAGTCTGGGATAAAAATAGACATGCTGCATACATACTGTACATGCAGTTTTCTCAAACTGCATGTGTTAAGAAAACATAAACCCAAAGTGAATGCAGTTTCACGTTAACAGCTTAGTTTGAGCCTGCCACCTTTTTTAACATCTAAGATTAGTATTTTTGTGTTTTTTGTTTGTTTTAAACTTATTTTAATATATTACAGTAAAATTCAATTTGCTAATGTTCGTTAATACTTTATTTATTATTAATCAACAATGAACACTATTGTAATTTTAAGGCATTTTACAATAGGTAAATGCTAATTTACAAATGTATTGTTGTTTACTGCTAAATTCATGTTTGTTTAGAATTCATTAATTCCTATTATGCTCTTTTACAAATTCTTGATTTTGTTTTGGGGGTGTACTAGAACAGGCTTTTGTACTAGGTTGTTTGAAAAACACATTATTTTTCACATATTTTACATTATTACATCACTTCTCTTCCCACTTTGGCATGAACAGCTCAAATAGTTCCTGTATCAAATGAAGACCCGCCTTCTGAAATATGAAATGTGCTTTGATTGGTTAGCTTTGGCTGTGTGTGTTGTGATTAGCATCACTCGGCGCCTGGTCAGGAAATGTCATGCCTCTTGTCAAGCCGCCTGCGAGCTTCAGTGTAAATATTGCAGCAAAAACCCGTATGATTTTGACCACTTTAAGTTTGTCCCCCTTGTGATAGCTAGCGTGTCCCCGATATAGTGATAACAGTCGTTGCCTTCTCTAGTGCAGCTTCACTAGGTCTCGTGACATTCGTCAGTATTTGTGATATCACAAATCCCGGAAAATATGTGTTGTAGTCCAAAAGAGTCATTCGTTGTGGTATTTGAAAAGTGATTTCTGTTAAATAAAATATCTCCTTTTGAAGTGGACTTTGAACTTTGTAACTTTGTAGATCTTTTTTATGCTCAAACAGCAACATTACAGACTAAATAAATTTGAAAACGTGAAAAAGCACTGGAACTGGTAAACATTTAAACAAAACTTTAATAAATAAATGAATGAACAACACAAAGCTAAAATAGCGCAACAGCCCCTCACGGGGAAGCACTTTGTTGGGAGCGTGCTCACGCTCTCGTTCTATTTGCTGTGTGCACGTGCTCTTCCAGGAGAAGTGCCCATACAAGCAATTCTGCTCGAAAAAAGCCATGCTCGAAAAAAAAAAACTTTCCACAACTTATTAGAACCCAGAAACAGTCTACTTGGCACAGGAATACTCAGTCAGTGAATCCAACTCTTTAACAGTGTAAATAATTCTGAATGCATGAAATAGCATTAGACCCCTCCTTTAATGTTAATTTATACAGCTTGAAATGTTAAAGTCTCTTATGTTCACCAAGACCAAGTTCACCATGTGTCCATATATAAAACTTGAAATGTTTAAAAAAGTAAAATTTTAAAGCACAAGTTGAAGTATTGTTGATTTCCATTTCATGTTAAATGTAGCATTAACTACATACAGAAACTTATTGTGGAGTTTTACCAAATTATTAATAATAATTAATAATAAGTTTGATTACATAATATGAAACTACAACTGACCAATATAGGCTACATAAAAAATAGCAAATAACTCTCAGGGGTGAATCTGACCTTCAGCGTCTGTGTTCTGGTGAAAAAGCTTGTCAGAATAATTTTTTCAGATTCACTTTTTTTTCTGGAGTTTTTCGAGATACAGAGCTGACGAATTGTTCAAGGCAGTTTTCGGCCAGGGGAAATCTGTTTGAATCCACACCAATACGAAGTCATTAATCAGGGCTTGAACTTGTCCGATCGCTGATGGATGTTGCACTGTCTGCCAGGGCTGTCGGGGTCTCAGGTTGCAGAACGATGGGTCTGTCCAGGGGGGAACCGTTTTGCTGGACTGTTATACACACTGCTTATTTTGTGAAATATTCCTCATCTCCTGCAGAATAGTGATAAAGCGTCACTCTCTTACACACTTATCCACTGGCTCGGGATCCACTAGGATAAAATGCCATTGACTTAGGCCAACCTCAATTAGAAATGCTGCATGAAATGTAAATTACTGTATGCTTGGCACACGCCGATTTAAGTGCCTGCTGGCTGAGAAAACACAATCATCCCCCCGTTGAGGTGTTTACTGGATAAATGAAAGCTGACGTCAGAGGTGTAGCAAAGATTGGACTTAAGTCTTGGTTGGAGGAGACTTGCAGCGCTGCTTTATTTTTAAATCTAATTGAAGTCACGCTCTTTTCTCGTTAAGGTTTGTGTACGTTATTATCTGGATTACAGCTTGCTTTTGTGATTGAATGACATTGAATGAACATTCAGTTTGTTAAAGGATTGACTTTGACAGCACAGAAAAGATGGGTGATGCTGTGTGTTGTATGCTACAGTGTGCTGACTGTAAAAATTGTATTTTCAGTTAGTGGTGAATACATATGTATTATTTAGTTTTTTTTTTTTTCAGATGATAAGGTTTGGACTGTAGTGAATCACAATAGCACAGACATGTTGAGGGTTCAAGGGTCTTCACTTCAGAAGCCCCACGTGATGAAGTTCAACTACAGCACGTCTCTGGAACAGCTGCGGACACTTGTGGGCAGGTCTGAACAGTGCCAGCAGGAAGTGGTTTATCTCTGCAGGAAGTCCCGCCTCTTCAACACATGGGGTTGGTATTGAAAAACATCTGCCATGTTAATTCTAGCATTCTATAATATATATTAATATATAAATAATATATTCATTTACATTTATTATATACATTTTATGTAATTATTTTATTTGGATATTTTAATTAAAGTATCAGATTTGTATCTATCTATCTATCTATCTATCTATCTATCTATCTATCTATCTATCTATCTATCTATTCTTGAGCTTTTGCTGTCTCTCCATTTAAATCACTATATAAAGTATATTGGGAC
The DNA here is from genome assembly GCF_963082965.1 of Carassius carassius. Classification (NCBI taxonomy): domain Eukaryota; kingdom Metazoa; phylum Chordata; class Actinopteri; order Cypriniformes; family Cyprinidae; genus Carassius; species Carassius carassius. The sequence goes on along the minus strand of NC_081802.1, from coordinate 6,425,210 downwards.
TATTTTATTTTTACAGTATTTTTTGATATACAGTTATTTAATTTATATATACTGTTTATTAATATTTTGAATTGTTAATATTGTCCTTTTATATATTTTAATTTTGGTATTGTATGTGCTTTTGTCTTTATTTTGCTATTTAAATGTAATTTATTTTTTATTTTAGTTTTAATTCAGTTCTTTTTTTTCAGTTAGTAATTTTAGTGGTTAACCTATTTCCAATTTTCTAATTTTATACATAATTTTTACTCTTTAAGTTTCATTCATTTTAGTTTAGTTTTAGTTTACGTTTTTATTCCCAGTTAATAATTTTAGTGCTTCAACCTATTTAGGTTAGTTGCCAAAACAACATTTCTGATTTTCATTTAACATTCAAGTTTTTCATCTAGTATTTATATATAATTGTATTTATTTATTTCATACAGCAAATATGTGTTAGTTAACAACGATAACCCTGAGAATATATAACTGATCATTGGGTAATGTCATAATGTTTAATGACTTATTAATGCAAGGGTGGACGTTATAGTGTTATAGTGATACGTGTTGATCATTCTTACTTATTAAAAGCAGTCACTGATCAGCATTCACTCTCCGAACATCTCATCTGCCTTCTTTCCAAGTCCTTATTCTTGATTAAAACGTCTCAGCTCATTGGATCATTTACCCAAAGTGGAATTTGTTCAGATCTCTAATCTGACTTGACCCCCAATCTAATTACAATATTAATTGATGGGAAATGGTGACATTTATAAACTAGCCAGTCCTTGAAATTGTTCATCAGTTTGTGCCGGGCACAGAGATATTTACATAATGAGATCTACAGTTGGGTCCCGTTCTTTTGCTCCGGTGGCAGCAGAGCAAGGGAACAACGATTGGCCTGATTTTTCCTGGGGGGGGATATTGAGTAGAAAGGCTAAACGTGTGGAATAACGGTGGCTGGATCTTGTGGGAATATCTTCATGGACTGTACTCTTTTCAGATCTGTTAACTACAGAAATATAATGTATAATGGCAATTCTGACCACGTTTTACAGGCAGGTAGAGTTTTACAGTGACAAAAACATCCAGCTCTTATCTGCAATCGTCAACTGTATTTTTGAGATTATCATTATTGTTATTCAGGGCATTTTTTCTATTATTAAAATCCTTTTGTTTAAAAATGTAAATGTTTGTTTGTTTGTTTATTTTATTTTATTTATTTTGGTATTTAGTATACAGAATAAACACCTTTACGTATTTTTTCCCCTCAATTTAAAAAAAAGTAAATATATCATTTAAAATGGTATAATAGTTTAAACATGTAAACATTATATATGTCATGTAATATTTATTTTAATGTTTTCATGCCTGATTTAATCCGCCATACCGCAAAAATCGTAAACTACAGTACTGTCAGTATTAACCTTTTATATTGGCTTAAAGTCGTTTTTTGTTACACGTCACAGTCACTGGCAAAAATAAAGAAACGTTTTGGCTGAAATGTGTTTGCTCCAGATGGAACGCCCTTGTCCTGGTGGCTGGACCGGGCGGGAGAGAAGAGGACGTACTGGGGTGGATTTCTCCCCGGGGTGCAGCAGTGCGCCTGCAGTCTGGATGAGAACTGCATTGATATGAATCACTTCTGCAACTGTGACGCTGACCGCAGCTCATGGTACGAGCCATCGTTGTTTGCCTGCTTCTACACTGGTGCTCTTTCATATTAGATTTTGCATTGTTTTGCTTGTAATCTGTTGAATATCGTCTCATGTTTACAGTATCAATAGCTGCGGATAGTGAGAGCAGTCGTGTAAAAACAGCTATTGTTTGCTTGTGAACAGGGAGAATGACACAGGAGTGCTGTCCTACAAAGAGCACTTACCAGTGACCGAGATCTTGGTAGGAGACACAAACCGAAGTGGGTCTGAAGCTATTTACAGAGTGGGATCTCTGCACTGCTACGGCGACAGTACGTAAGCATGCATATCTCATTTTAGCATACTTTAGAAACTTTTTCAACTACAGATGTGAAACTGAATTGTAACACGATGGACTGGAATTTTTTTTGGGGGGGGGGGGGGTAAAACACTTAAAGTTATAACTAACTAAATATTTTCTGCTTTTCTAGACCTTTTGTAATTAACACATTTAGAAACTTTTGGGTACCCCCTTTTTTTTTTTGCATTAGAACCTGCTGTCAGTTTTTTTAAATAATACATTTTAATTATTTTTATTAAAATTTATTTTATGTTTTATATAATAATAATAATAAAAATAAGTAAAAAAAAATATATGCGAGAACTTGTTTAGACTTCAAACATGTGGTTTATTAATAAAAGTAATGTCTATTTCAAAATCTTCTTGGACGTTTTCGGAGATGTGAGCTCCAGGGCCAAGAGGAGCCTCACCTCGGCCAGATCTTCTGGAATTTACCGCTGGCTCTGATGTCTCTAAAATGGTTAAACATGAGATATAATTTGTTTTGGGTAAATCTTACGGGCAATCTTTGATCTTAATATACTTGTTCCAGAACAAATAGTTTTGTCTGAGAGTAAATTCTCATTTATGTAATAAAAATGTAACATGAAGAGCGCTGCCTTTGTACTTTTGACTGAATTGCCTAGCAACTTTTATGATGGATGCTGTTGTTGTTGTTTATTAAGTAAGGGATAAAGTATGGCTATCTGTGCATTTGAACAATTTTAATGCATGACGTGGATGCCAAGGACATTTACATTCATGCGTCTGATTGCATGGGAAGTTATGATTTTATCCATGCCTATCCTGGGAACCAAATTTGTGATCTTCTGGCTGTCAGCGCTGCCTTCTACTGTTTGAGGGACAGTTGTTGCTGTCAGTTTAATAAATTTATCAATCATGCTTTACTTTTTAAATCTTAAATTTTTGTAGTTAGTGCATTAACACATTAATTAATCCCATGTGTTAATGCATTCATTTGAACAACCTTAAAAATCGGTTATATCTAGAACTTGCAGTCAGATTTTGTCTTCACCTACACAGTCTATCACATCTTAGCTATAAAAGAGGGATATATACAGTAGTTTAGCAAAATTTCTGACAAGACCCCTTAAACTACAGGTTATAATTAAGTCTTAGCATAAGAATATTTTAATAAAACCATAATCGGTCTCCTCTTACCTCAGGGTTTTTGTGGAACGCCGCTTCCTTCTACCAGGAGTCGTCCTACCTGCACTTCCCAATGCTTCAGGCCGAGCTCAGCGTCGACATCTCACTCTATTTCAAAACCACGGCTCCCTCTGGAGTCTTCCTGGAAAATCTGGGTGCAAAAGACTTCATTAGAGTGGAACTCAGCGGTGAGTCCCTTATACTGAGAGCGAGGCTTTCAAAAAAAGAGAATTAATTAAATTTTCAAATGAAGATGGGTTAAGAAAACTTTTTTTGTTACTATTATGTTACTATTAACACAAATGGCAAAATAAAATGGTAAAAGCCACTCATATTAATGCCGTGTCATTAGTATTTGCAGCAAAGAGGAGAGGACACAGCCAGTTTGAGTGGAAAGAGTAGTTTTAGTGAACTATGCCGTTGAAACCATCAGCTGTGTAATTATTGTACACAGTTCACTGAGGCTGTTCATCTTCATCATACTGCCTGCCATCAACTTTTTTATATATATTTTCCCCCAAGTATTAGGACTTTTTTATTTTCACCCAAAATTGCCAGAGTATATTGCTGAGGTTGTTGCATTTATATAAATGTGAAAGTTAAGAGGTTGGCTTCCTGTTTCTGGGTGTTGTTCCATGTCACACTGCACCCTGACTTCCTTTAACGACGAGTCGATACGTACCGCACCCGTCTCAGTGCGTGCACTTAATCACTGTAGCTAGTGGCGCCACTATGTTAGCATTTAGCTTAGCACCATTCTTTCCTTAGGATCCAAACAGGGATGAATCTAGAAGCCACCAAACACTTCCATGTTTTCCCTATTTGAAGACGGTTACATGAATAGTTAAATGAGTAAGTATGGCGGCACAAAATAAAACATGGCAATTTTCTAAGCTGATAGAAAATAACTATAATGTATTGCGGAAAAGCACTTCGCAGCACTTCAACCTCAGCGCAGTAATATCATCACTCCTAAGAACTCCACCCAAACTACTACCAATACCAATATTACTGTGCTGTGGTCGAAGTGCTGCGAAGTCCTCTTCCGCCATACATTATAGTTATCATTTTTTATCCACTTAGAAAATCGCCAGATTTTATTTTGTGCCGCCATACTTGCTCATGTAACTACTCATGTAACCGTCTTTAAATAGGGAAAACATGGAAGTGTTTGGTTTTTTCATTTTTATATTATTTGCACATTTTTATTTTTCAGCCCTTTGGTGGTACTTCAATTTCTTGATATTTATGTATTATTGTTTTAGAACCATACTTATAACCAAACAGCTAAATAGATTATTTTAATATAAGAGCTAAAATGTTTTTACCTAAATACTTTTAATAAAGAATCTAAATAGTTCAGACAAGTCATTAAATTGGACAGTAGAACTGTTTAACAATAACTAAACTGTAGCGTAATTTCTGCTACTTAAGATTAAATATGAAATTTAAATATATCAAATCACCCAACCCTACAATTACAGCCACAAATTCCTGTTGCATATGAAGTGATTGGTGTTGTCTTCTCATTCCTGCAGGACCTTCTGTTGTGACCTTCACATTTGATGTGGGTAATGGCCCGGTGGTCCTGACGGTGAAGTCCCATGTGCCGCTGAATGACAAGCAGTGGCACTATCTCCGAGTTGAGAGGAATATGAAGGAGGCGTCGCTGCAGGTGGACCAGCTGCCCTTGCGCTTCCTGGAGGCCCCGTCTGAAGGCCACACCCACCTTCAGCTCAACAGCCAGCTGTTCATTGGTAATCCACCGCCTTGAGTGACAGCTTTGTGCCAGCGGGGCGTAAAAGAATAATATCCCTGTACCTCCACAGAGATGCTGCTAATAGAGTTTACATGCTTATTATTTCAATCTGAATTCCTAACGCTCCCCCAAACCGACCCTTTTAATTCTGCATTACTTTTTTCTATATTATTGTTTGTTGACAGGCCTTTCTATTTTTTGCACTTAAATTAGTTTTACTCACACTAACAAAGCTTTCTGCCTTATTTGCTTTTACTTTTGTTGTACCAGTGCTAACAAACCTCTGTGTTTTTTGCAATTAATTTTGTTGCACTAACTTTAACAAAACTAACAATTTGTGTGCTTAATTATGTTGTACTAGCTCAAACAAAGCTTTGTCTTAATTACTCTTAATTTTGCTGCATAGTGCTATTACGATTCTTTTTGTACTTAATTTTATTTTACTTATGCCTACAACTCTTTCTTATTTGCGCTTAATTTTGTTGTATTCGCACTAACAAAGCTTTGTCTTTTTGCTATTAATTTTGTTGCACTAGATCTAACAAAACTTTAAATGTTTTTGCACTTGATTTTGTTGTACTAGTGTTAATAAAGTTAGTTTTGATTACACTTAATTTTGTTGTACTAGGGTTAACAAAGCTGTCTTTTTTTGCGCTTAATTTTGTTTAAGTAGCTCTAACAAAACTACTTTTTTGCACTTGATTTTGTTGTACTAGTGTTAATAAAGCTTGTTTTGATTACACTTAATTTTCTTGTACTAGTGCTAACAAATTTTTGTGCTGAATTTTGTTGTAAAAGTGCTAACAAAGCTTGTTGATTACACTTAGTTTTGTTGTACTAGCGCTAACAACACTTTACAGTTTTTCTGCTTAATTTAGTTGTACCAGTGCTAACATATTTTTGTTTATTTTGTGCTTAATTTTGTTGTAAAAGTGCTAACAAAGCTTGTTTGTTAACACTTAGTTTTGTCGTACTAGCGCTAACAAAGCTTTGTCTTTTATGCACTTAATTTTGTTGTAGTAGCGCTAACAATGCTTGTTTTAATTACACTTCATTTTGTTGTGCTAGCACCAATAAAGCTTTTTTTACGCTTAATTTTGTTGTACTACCACTAATGAAGATTCTGTCATAAATACACTTAATTCTGTTGTACAAGAGCTAACAAAGCTTTCCATTTGGTGGTAAATTTTGATGTACTAACGCTAAGATAGCTTTTTAAAGTTACTGCTTTTTGTCTGTGCAGGAGGCACAGCATCGAGACAGAGAGGATATCTAGGGTGCATCAGGTCATTAAGCATCAACGGGATGACACTTGACCTTGAGGAGCGGGCTAAAATGACCCCTGGGGTTAGTTCGGGGTGCCCAGGTCACTGCAGCAGCCAAAACAGCTTGTGTCACAACAGGGGGAAATGTATCGAGAAGAGCAGTGGCTACGTTTGTGACTGCACACACTCAGCCTATGGAGGACCCAACTGCAAGAAAGGTACGTCATTATTGCTGATAAATCGCTAATATTGAGTTTGGTTGCACACTTGGTTTCTGCAAGTTACAATATCTTAAAAGCAGGTTGCCCAATGGTGAAACTCATACCAATATATACACAATAAAATGTGTAATTAGATCTTAAACAGTTGAGATATTCATAATTAAAGTAAGGTGCTAACTGGCCAAATGTTGACCAGCATATCTCTCTGTGGCTGTTTATAACACAGAATGTTTTAGATTTTTTTGCAGTTCAAGGGAGCAATTCATCATTAAAAAAACAGTTGGTTTCAACTTCGTTATCCTCCTTACTCAACTAAGGTATTTCAAAGAGCTTTCAAGAAGGAGGACACTTAAGAACTTGATAACCTTGATTTCTGAAGACGCTGTTGTGCCCGCAGATTGCACCTGATCAAAGCTGAGCAGGATAAAACATGAGATATTCAGTGCAGTTCTCCTATTCTCTGTCTGTCTCGATGTCTCAGAGTCCATGACCGTGAACCACAGTTGTTTGGATGGATTTTGCTCAAAGGGTTGTAACCTGACCAATCCCAGTGGAACCTCCCTGCCCATCACGCTCAATGCTAAACCGCTCTGTTGTCAATACAGCCTTTATCACATTTGATCATCTGATATGCCAGACAGCCAAGCCATTCAATGCTCTGTGAATGAGACTGCATTCTTGGCTTTGCGTTTTATTTATTGGACTCTAGAGGGCTTGTGTTTCTATTCAGATAATATTATGAGTAAATGAACACCATGAGATGACCAGGGGTCGTTTTCAGTCCAGGCATAATTTTGCATTCATTTAAAGTTTAAATGATTTCCTCTGCATCATGTCCTTGGTGTTCGACAGTGCATTAATATGCTGATAGGGAAACAAAAACACGACCAATCAGTGTCTATGATCTGCCCACAAGCGTTTGCACCAACATTTTCATGCTTTCGTGTTTTCTTCCTTTCTAGAAGTGTCTGTGTCCTTTGAAAGCGGGTCCTCTGTGACCTATACCTTCCAGGAACCATTTTCTGTGATGCGCAACCAAAGCCGTCAGTCCTCGGCTATCTTTGCCCAAGGCAGCAATTCACGAGAGAGCATCGCCTTCAGTTTCCTCACAACTCAAACTCCTGCCATGCTTCTGACAGTCAACACCTATCATCGACAGTACATGGCCATTATTCTGGCTCACAACGGTAATAACATCATTTTACTGTTTCTTTCTTGCTTTCTTTCTTGTTTTAATGTAATAAGGGTGAATCTCACAAAACATGTTAAGAACAGGTTCAGGACATACTGTATTTTTTCCCAAAATAATAATAATAATGATAAAAGCAAATAAAGCAATTTTTTACTACTCATTATTTTACGAAAAGTATTAAGTCTTGCATAATGGTAGTGTTTGTTATTACATTTAGGCTAACTGAAATGTTAATATTTAATATACAATAATAATATAAAACAATAATTTTCCTTACTGTACAACAAATGTATTAATGCAAAAAAACTCTCTCATTACTCTCATGCATGTTGTATAGTATAATGTTAATTATATAGTTTGCATGCATCATAGTAGTGTTTTTGTGCTGCTTTAAATATATTCTAATTAAAACTGAAATATAATATATTTAATATATATGAAAATAAGAACCACCTTGAGATTTAGAGGAGTATTATGGTAAGGATAATTTTTTTAATAGGTACTGGCTAAATTTAGTTCAAATAAAGTCTAGAAATGTATATTATCAGAGAATAACAATGTTCTATTTCCATTTCTTTTTTGTCCTGTAACAGCATGTGGCAAATCCTAGTGTTGTATTGGCCAATCAGAGCTGTTTTTTGATTACCTTCAAACTGTCAGTTGATGATTACTACAATGGAGGTGATGGTGATGATTGGAGAGGAGCATCCTTTTCTGTGTTTCTCATATTTCAAAACAGCGGTCAAGCTAGCAATTACCCTCATCAGTGGGGAAGGAAATGTTGACTTGATTCAGTCTCACTTGTGTCTCAAATTGCATGGCTTTCTCGCATCTTGTTGGTGTCCTGCAGGGAGTTTGCAGATTTGGTATCGGCTGAACAGAGACAAAGAGTCTGACATCTTTACACCAACATCTCTTAATTTGGCCAATGGAGAGCTCCACAGAGTCCAGATACATAGAGAGGGAAGGGACATGTACGTCCAGGTGAGTTTTGAAAAAGCGAAAAAAAATAAAAAAACAATTGGGGTAAGTTCTGTGGTAGCTATTAACCAGTTATGGCAGCTACTGCACAATTATATGTTAACAGCGTTATTATAAATCATTGTTCTTTATTCATGAAACGAGCAGAACAATCATTTATTGAACCTAACCAAGACAATCTACATTAAAATAGTTTTACAAAAAATTTTAAGGATTGAAGTTGCAGTCATGCAACAATTCATGCAACAATTTACGTACAAATTGTTTTATGAACAAATTACAATGAAATTCAATTCAACAATTCATCAACAAATGATGTTGGTCACATTCATGCAACAGTTTATTTATGAATTGTTTTACAAACAAATTAGACAGAAATTTAAGATGTGAGACACATTAACACAACAATTTACGTACAAATTGTTTTACGAACAAATTACAATGAAATTCCATTGAAGATGTTGGTCACATCCATGCAACAATTTATGTACAAATTGTTTTACGAACAAACATAATATTTTAGGCATAAAACGTATTGTATATTAAATACATTTAATAGATTAAAATTATTCTATGAACAATTTATTCATACATTTAATTGAAGGTGCAAGTCAAATTTTGCAACACTGCATAGTTTTTATTTAAGGTTTATATTGTCTAGGTTACATTTTTCTACAAATTATGTAAAATTGTTTATATGAATCATTTGCATTATTTGTGTTGCACATTACATAAGAATAGTATAAATAAAAACACATTCTTGTTTCAATTTACATATGAATGTTTTCCTAAAAATATATTACTCAAAAAAAAATGTTATGCTTCTGTTTTCATTAGAATGCTTTTACAAATAATTCACAAAGGAGTTGAGTTCCACTCATGTTTCATGAGTTAGTCCTGATGCTGCTGAGGGAAAGTTATAGCATCATTAATAGCATTCCTTTCAATTGATTAAGATCAGATTGGTTTTCAGTCGGAGTTAAATAAAGTAGCCTGATGTGCATGGCTGATGATACATTTCAGTTTTGTTCACCAGTAGCACAGACTTTATGAGCAGAGCTTAAACTCAAGGATGTCATCGGTATTCTACACACAGTCTTGCAGATTAACACGTGGTGGCTTTTGTCTCACACCAATAAAATATTTGTGGAATCTTGCAAATGTCACGCTAGATCTCTCTCTCTCTTTCTCTCTGTATCCTTCTCCTTCTTAGATTGATAAAGATACCAATCTGAAATACAGCCTGTCCACGGACAAAGAGTTGATCACGATAAGGTCTTTGACATTGGGGAAAGTCACAGGTAGGCGGTTTAATTAAACTTCAAGATTAAAGCTGTGGATGTATGAGCCTGTGCTTTACGGACTAATTCACCACACCATGCCACCTTGAGATGGTCTTATCGGGCAGAATCCTTCATTAAGCACTACATACACTAGTTTGGTTTAGTTTAGCACTAGTTGTTGGGACAAATAAGAACCTACTGAGGTACAGTATTCTTGCCTCTCTCAGGTCGAGCTGGTGTAGACGAGGAGGTTCTCCAGGCCGGCTCCAGAGGTTTCATCGGCTGTCTGTCTTCAGTTCAGTTTAACAATTTGGCTCCTCTCAAGGCGGCCATATTGAATCGAGGCAGCTCATTGGTTAATGTTCTTGGTAACCTGGTAGAGTCAAATTGCGGAGAGCTGGCGGATAAGTCTTCATCCAGATCTTTGTCAGGTTAGTAAAAGGACCAAGAAGTTTTTAAGAAATGGTGAAATGAATGGAATCACTGTACAAACAACAAACTTTATTGACAGATCATGCAGACACAGGAAGTAGAGGGAAGAAACTTACGAATGCTGCCCAAAGTGGATCTGCTGTAATTGGAGGTATGTGCTGCTTTCCTGCTCAATTTTTTAAGGCAAACGTGCTGTAAAATCAAACCTTTTATGAATATTCTGTCAATAATCTGTGAACTTTCGGTAAGGTATTTTGAAGGTGCAAAAGATGAAACGGCCAAAAAAAGTCCATCCTAAATTGTCAATAGGCAATAATGTAGCTATAAAGCATAACTCATGATTTACTTTCAAACCAAGCAGCTTTTGATCGGTCAACATGGCAAATCCTCGTGTCCAGCTTGAATTTGGTGCAAAATCTGGGTGAATCTCCTAATTGTGTGGATTCCTACTGAAATTACTGCATTTAGCCAGTGAAAATTTGTCAAACAGTGTTAAATATGACTGCACCTGTGACCATCGGACACAGAAAGTGGTGGTTTCAGAACCATTGGTCATAAGATGCTTTCAAACCAAACAGCTCTCTGCTGGTCAACGTTGGAAATCTTTGTGACCAACTTGAACCAGTTGCGAAAACTGCATGAGGAAACCTTACGCCCTTGTGCATTGGCACAAGTGCCACTCACTTATTCTGTCTCTCGTAGGTTTGATAGCAGCAGTGGTGCTCATTACCCTCTGTGCTGTGGCCGTGATGACCCGCTTCCTGTACCGCAATCGAAACGAGCGTATCCGGCAGATGGCCTCCGTCAAGGAGAAAGATCACCACCCCAGGCCAGAACACCGATACCGGGCCGAGTTGGACTTACACAGTGCCATGAGAGACAGCAGGAAAGAGTACTTCATCTGACCTGTGGTGTACAAACCTCATGATCCCCACTGAGTCGCTGCGACCCTATGTTCGATGCCAACTCAGTGGACAGGGATTAGGGACAGGAAGTGAGCTGAGCTTTGTGGACACAGCCAGTGACCTTCACCCTCCCAACCACTGTCCTTTAGCATCCAGGATTCAGGGAACAGAAAGTACACAACACAGATATGTTGAACTATAGTGGTATCCAGGCAGCATGGTGGATTTTAATATATCGGTGGTTCTTTGCTGCAGTTTTAGAAAAATGTTCCCAAGAGTTAGAAGATCAGGTGGCTTCAAAACTCAGAAGCTGTACCCAAACATGGTCTTCAGCCCTTCGCAGAGGATTGAGAATAAGACGTTTGAAGCTACTCTTTTGCTTTCAGGGCTAATTGTTTAACCAGACAACAAAGAGATTACAGAATCGTTCGTGTGTGCACATGCGAATCACTCTGGCAGACAAACAAACACTCGTCGGTCTCCAGTCTGTGGACCGTGACCAATCAAACGGCTCTGGTGCAGTACTAATCCAGCACGAATGGTCTTGTTCAGCCACAGGCGAGCACGATGTAGTGATGCAAATAAAGTGGTTGATGTTACCAGTGGGGCTCTTTCACTTCCTCCTTCCTTTGTTCTGTTTCTCCTTCATACATTAACTCTGTTTCCTTTACTATGGACTACTTGAAACAGCATTCGCAATGTGTTTAGCTTAACAGTTATGTGATGAATCGTAGGGTGAAAGAACAGGAAATAAGGACTTGATTATGTCCAAAATTGGGTCATGAAAAGCAGGCGTTGTGTTTCAGAACAGTGGCTTCCAGTTGGAGAATATTAAAAAAAAAAATCAGTAGCCATTTAATTATGGTTATGCCATATATTTTATGGTGAAAGTGAAATAATGGGTGGGGATTTTATGCAGTGTGATTTGATTGGACCCTTCAAAGTAGGATTGATATTGATCAGTATCATATCAGTGCCAACATGTTTTTGGTTAACGTCAGAAAAGCTGTGGATTAAGTTTTTTGAAAAACATTGATGTGTGCACAAGAAAACCTGTAACATTTATTAAGAAATTGGAAACTGGACATTTTGAGTATTTCCTGATGGTATTTCTTAAATAGCCGAAAGCCTTTACTGCATACTTTGCAGGTTAAATGATATTGCTAATCAGTTGTAGTTTGTATCCAGGGAAGGGAAATTCTCATTCTAGTGGATTTGGACACAAATCTGTGTAGCTCTCAAGGCAAGTATTCAGTTTTCTTAATCTGTTTTGTTAGAAGATCACGATTGTAAATTTGGAACGTGTAAACGTTTATTTAGCCAACTTTAAAAGTCATTTGTTCTACCATATAAATGGCCTCAAAGCTAATAGATGAGTTCTTACAACCCACTAAACTCATTTTTATTTCATAGGATCTTTAAGTAAAGTTATACGGTCAATTTTGATTTTATGTCATCTTTAAAGTCTAAAACTCACTCAGTGCATCTATTTCTGATGCACTCTATAAGGATTTTCCAGGCCCTCATGTGAACCCTAAAATATGAGGTCAGTGATTGGTTCCAAGAAATGTTGTTCTAGAACCAAAGAAATGATGTTGAAAGGATGTTCTACTTGCATAAATCACGGATAAGTGAGTCACAACAGGAAAACCACACATGGTTCTTATCTGCTGACAAAACAAAATAGTATTTTTTTTCTTGTTTTACATAAAAACAACAACATTAAAAAGATAGAATATATACCGTGTATATATATATATATATATACAAGTGAGAACAGACCTTTTCTTTCACTTTACCTTCATAAAGTCTCATATGCTGGTCAGAAGCGGCCATGATGTGTTTTCTGGGAACATGAAGTTCCCTGTAATTCACAGATTCGATGAAGGGGAGGTTTCATATTGAGTGCATCAAACCAGTCCACAATAAACTCTTAGACTGGGAATATGAGAATTCATTCTGTACTGGTGGGACCTGATTCTATTGCATTATATTCCAGAGGAACAGAGTAATGGAGTCAAAATATGATTCACATCCTTTTAAAGGTTGCCAGGTCTTTCCCGTATAAGCTTCAAAAATGGTCTTAGATCATATTATGATTGCTTCCTCACCGCGATGAGATATAATCAAAATATAATTGGTTCCCGGACTCAACATGATAAAAAAAACTCTTCTGAACAGAATAGCATAGGAAAGGGTCAAGATGTGCAGATTCCTCTGATAATACCCACAATTCACCAGAGCAAAGCTTCGAGGCGGTATCTAATCATCGCCCCACCCAACCCCCTCATTTGTCATTTTCAGTGGCGTAAGGACAAAGAATCAGTAATGCTAGATATTTATCTAGCCGTGATCTATGTAAATGTCAGTCCCGCGATGGAACAGAGATGATGGATCCTCTCTCAAACAGCCCTGGGCTCAGAACTGAGTCCGATTTACAGCGAAATCCATCTCAGCATGGATAAACACCAGCCAGAATGTTGAACCACGATTGGCTCATTCCTTTCATTAGATTTCATTTCGTCTCACGGAGGTAATGAATCCTCAATCTCAGATATTCATGCTACCGAAACTGAAATGAAGCGGGACGGCTTACCGAGCAATTTCTGCAACTCACAGGAAGTTTAAGATGTGATGTGGGCTTTTTAAATTAAGCTACAAATCACTAGAAAAATAAAAATGGGATTTTTTTTTATGGGTGCAATACTTTCACACTGAAATTTTTTTAATAATTTAATAATAATTTTCAAAAATTGCCATTAAGTTTTAGAAGTGATTACAAATAAACTGCAAGTAACACATTAAACTAAACATGAATTTTTTAAATAGAAAAACAAAATAGTAGTGCAGGTGTGCAGCAAACATTAAAAATGCAAATCATTTTGGGAAATTATTAAAAATGTTTAAAATTAAAATGTAATAAAAATGTAAACACACACAGACGTGTTTTTAATACTGCATATTGTTTTCTTTTTTATGCTATTAAATAGTATTTATTCATATTCAGAATTAACTTTTATTGTATTTTCAGTTTTCATTTTAGTTTAAGTTTTAGTAATTTTGTTATTTGCTTTTCTATTTATAAACATTTTTTAATATGTCTTTACAGCTTTTAATTTTATTTCAGTATTAGTATTACAACTTAAACTTGCTTAAAACTTAAAACTTGGCGGGGCAACTTATTTATTTATTTGTTTATTTGTTTTTATTCTGATATTTATATTTTATTTCAGCTTCATTTCATTTATCAAAAAATATATATATTTATAAGCATTTTAAATAACAATACTGACTGGACATTGACTAAATTAAGTCAATATATGCATATATACACATTTAAAAATGACATGCGAGCACTAATACTAGTCTAGCTAGCCCATTTGCCTATCTTTGAAAAAAAATCTGTTTGTACAGTTAGGTGAACATTAACATTAAATTGATATATATCATTATGGTTTATCAGTTTGTTCCTATACCCTGGGTACATCAATCTAAAAAAAGAAATGGTGTGGGCTGGTAGTATAGGTTAACCTTTGTGAATGTTCACCGTATTCAGGAATATGAAGTATTAGCTCCTATTTTGGAAGGACTTGAGTATTGTACTTGTAGAATTCGCCAAGCTGAGTTCGCAGAATTCACCAAGTTGCCGTCACGTAAGGCACATCATGCCACGGGTCTGCTTGGATTCTTATGTTTGCAAAAATATAAAATAAAACAATAAAAAATACTGTGGTCCGTTGCCTAAACACATTTTTTAAGTGCATTTAAATATTAAATTAACATGGCAAATCACTGACAATGTTATGGACTAGAATATACACACTAATGACTGATTTATTTTGAGCTAGAATTATAAAGTTGTAATGTAAATAAATGTATAATTAATGATAAAAAAACAGACATTTTTGGTAGCTTTATGTGCTACATTCCTGTGTCTTCTTTTTCCGAACTACTTATTAGAAACGATTTTGACATGCATTGAGAATTTGTCTTGGTTTGGACAAGAACAGACAATGAGTTTTGTTCTCGTAGGTTTGCGTTCATTAAGCAACTGTCAAGTGTTCGAAATGTCTGCTTTGGAACTACATAAAGACAAACGTGGGAAACACTGGCTTTATTTTTGCACCGAGTTATATTTTTGTCCTAACATTTATCCTGCTTTTTTTGTAGCTCAACAGCCACTGGAAAACTGTTTGCAGTGTGAATATTCTTATATCTTCCTTTGTGCTCCATGGGTGAAAGTAAGTCATGCAGGTTTGGAACCACATAAGGGTGTGTAAGTATTGACGCAATTTTCTGTCCTTGGTAAACAAGAAATGCTATAAGTGACCACAAAAGAAAAAAACATCACAGCCAATTAGAACATATTTGATGTTTAAAATACAGCTAGGAGCAGGCTTTTGGACCAATAGGATTTCACTGCGGGCGGGGCTATATGCATGACATGGCAGAAATAGAGACCAAACGACTGCTAGAATTTTGACAGTCACGTGGCTGGGACAAAAAAATCTAATTAAAATGTACAATAAATTAACGATTTCATCATACATGATTATGATACTGTTTATTTCTGCCTCAACATTTCATAAAATAATCCATTTTGAGCTTCATAACATCAAATTAAGAGTTAAAGAGAGATACAACTTGTGTCAAGTAGTCACATAATGTATTTTTTGTTGTTGTTTTTTTGTCACTGAAAGTGAAATATTGTACAATGTGAAAAAATCACTGCGACGCAATTATATTATACACAATAACATTATACGCAATAATATTGTAGGTCAATGAGATTTTACAGTGGGAGGGGCTTCATGAATGACATGGTAAAAATAGAATTAACGAGAGACACTATGGATGAAAGTAAGTCATGCATTGTGTGCAGGGCTGCCTAGTACAACCAAAATAGTAACTGTCAATATGTTTTAATGTGTGACGCGATTGACTAGTTCGAACAATAATAATGGCGTCATGTTAGCGTATGATTTAAGATGGCTAAATGGGACCCAAGTTTTGATGTTAAAGTCAACTCTCGTTTTAAGAGAAAGCTTTATGTATCAGTTTTCTCGAAATGGAAGAGCTGATCTAGAGTCTACTACTATCCCATTGAACATGATCTCTTGTAGTTGAACCTGGGGTGACAGTCATATTTGAGTTTCTTCATACCAATGCAACAAAGCTTCAGATGATCATGTTAAAAAAATAATAATAATTAAATCAAGATTGGATAAAAGTTTCTGGAGGAGAATTCCGCATCCTATGGAGCACTTTAGGGACTGGATCAGGTATCTAAGTGCCATATATATATAATTGGATAGTTTAGTGTCTTTACATGACAGGAAGATTGAGGGGAGGGGTTGAAAAATAAAAGGCCTTGATGATGTCATCAGAAATAAAACTTGGTTATCATAGGCGTCGATTTCGGGGGGGACGGGGGGGAGATTTCGTCATGAGTCATTTTGTACCCACCACTTTTTTTTTTTTTTTTTTAAAACCTCGAGTTCAATTTAGCCGTTCTGCTGCTGCGCTGGCTACACGCTTTTCTGTTCATTAAAACTGCAACAACTGTAACATTAATTTCTCTATATGACTATCGCGCTTCTTTTTTTTAAAGAATGTTTTTCAAATGAGTTGACAGTTTGGAATGGACAGTGAACGAGCGGGAACAGGGCTACCTAGTCTTTGCTGGGATTGGCCAGAATTTCTGGCGAATGTATCATAGACGAGCAAGTCATTTAGCCTTCATACAATATCACAAGGTTGCATCCTAGTGCCATGGACTATAACATATCAAAGTGATAACCTGTAGAACAAATGGATGTTGTTGTACACACAGCATGGGTGTGCAGACCATTGACACAAAGGTAAGACGCGATAACTTATGTTTATTAAGATTTGCTGGTATTATGGCTAGGTCTTGTGCATTTGCACACAAGGGATCGGCTGTTTTAATTCTTCTCTTGCAATTAATGTTACGTTAGACTTCCTTAGCCACCAACTTAATTAGCTAGTTACGGTTTGCGTTCATACAGCAAGTATTGGGGGAGATGATTGTTGAGTAGTCAGTATCTTGTTTAATTATTGCTTGAATCTATTGCTGAATTCTGGAATAGTTGTGATGATGATGATGATGATGAGGAATGGATCAAGTTTTAGTCAAAATGCCTGATGTAGATTGGATGGATGCATGTTGTTGTGAATTGAGAGCAGTCAGATCATGGTGTGATAGTCAATAGTGTTCATCTGTGCTACACGTATTTTTGCTTTTTCAATCTTGATAAAATTTGTAGTGCTTAAGTTGTGTTGTGTGTAGATATGGTAAATTGTACTGGGAATTAAATCAAATTATTACATGGCTTGGTTGAATTCTACTGTAGAATGAAGTCTGTTATTTCTTGATAATAACACCGTTGCCATGAAAAACAGAGCGTTGCAATGGACGCGGCAGGATTCTAATCGTAGAGACGGAACTATTTTCTTTAGCGGAAGCAATACAATCGTGTTTAAATCAATAAACTCTTTTTTAAATCAATATTTTGTGTCAAATTATTGATTTATTTGGTGGGTAGCCATGTAATAAGCGGGATAATGTAGAGCGAGGCCCGATTTTGGGTTAGATTTTTTCCCCGTTTTCAGCACTTCTGAAAATGCACTTCTGAATGCGTCTCTGTCCCCACCACATTTCAAACCAAACTGACGCCCATGGTGGTTATAATAATTTGATGGAAGATTAAAAATAAAATAAAAATAAAAAACAAAATATTAATAATGAGTGTAAATATTGTCTATTTTAATTTTTTTTTTTGTGATTTAAAACACAATCTTGTTGTATTGTCTTTATTGCTCTGATGTTCTCATTTTAGATACTATTAGATTTTAACTACAGGTTAATGACATATTATCAGGGGAGCCCACAATTAGCTGCCAAAAGAGTTTCAGTTAACAGATTCTCAATTTATTTCCTGTTTTTTTTTCTGACACCTATGAACACTCATTCAATGCAGTTATGTTCAATATAGGATTATTAAGTATAGGGCAAAATAACATTGATTAAATATTATGGTTTATTGATTTGGTAAACGATTAGTTCTAAGATCCAGTGTGGGACTTTTACCTGAAAACATGCCCTTTATTATTTTCTCCACTCCTGAAACATGAAAAAGGTTCCCAATTACCTGTATGTCATTTATGCAGAAACCGATGAGAGCTCAATACATTTGCTAGAAGGTGTTTATTTTATCATTAATGCCATGCTACTGTTAATAATATAGAGTAAGAGTTTTCAAATTATTTTAAAATGCCATTTGGTAAATTTTACTTATCATTATGTTACAAAAATAGGTATAAAAATAGTGGTGTTTGCAGTAAGGGACTGCTGGGTTATATAATCACAGTTTAGCATTACATATATACTAATGTGTTTCGGTTTGGAATGTGTTCATATGCAAAACTTGCCGTAATTTCAGCTAGATTCCGAAGCATGATTTTTGTTTGTCATTTTCAAGCTTTATTACATGTAGGGGCATGGCAGGTCTTGAGCCTGATAACCCAGGACAATAGCATCCACTATCCAGTGGGATAACCTCTGCTTGGAGACAGCCTTTCCCTTCTGCTGGCCTCCGTAACAGACAAAGAGCTGGTCTGAGGTCCTAAGGCAACGAGTTCTGTCCACGTAGGTGCGGAGCGCACGTACTGGACAGAGCAGCGCCAGGGCTGGGTCTGCCTCCTCCAGGGGCAGCGCTTGCAAGTTCACCACCTGATCCCTAAAAGGAGTGGTGGGAACTTTGGGCACGTACCCAGGCCGGGGTCTCAAGATAACGTGAGAGTTAGCCGGCCCGAATTCCACGCACGCTTCGTCAACTGAAAATGCCTGCAGGTCCCCGACCCTCTTCACCGAAGAGGGTGAAGAGGGTCGAAAGCCTCTTTGCCAAAGCCGTCAGGAGCGCAGTTTTCAAAGATAGAAATTTTAGCTCTACTGAGAGCAAGGGTTCGAAGGGAGCTCTCTGCAGTGCTGATAGAACCACTGCGAGGTCCCAAGAGGGGACTTGCTGAGGGCGAGGCGGATTGAGCCTCCTTGCTCCTCTCAGGAACCTGATGATCAGATCGTGCCTCCCAAGAGACTTACCTTCAACAGGGTCATGGTGAGCCGAAATGGCGGCCACATAGACCTTGAGGGTGGAAGGAGACAGCCTTCGTTCCAATCCCTCCTGAAGAAAGGAAAGCACTGACCCAATCGGACATTTCCAGGGGTCCTCATGCCGTGAAGAACACCAAGTGACGAAGAGGTTCCACTTCAAAGCACAGGCATATCTGGTGGACATGGCTCTAGCTGAAGTGATGGTAGCTACCACCTGAGGTGGCAAGGTACCTAAACCTTCCGTGACCCGTCCAGAACCCACACATGTAGGTTCCACAGATCGGGACGTGGGTGCCAGAGGGTGCCCCGTCTCTGAGAAAGAAGGTCCTTCCACAGAGGAATTGGCCAGGGAGGGGCTGTCGCGAGGAGTACAAGTTCGGGGAACCAGGTCCGGCCGGGCCAAAAAGGCGCAACCATGAGGACCTGCTCCTCGTCCTCCCTGATCTTGCACAATGTCTGTGCAAGAAGCCTCACTGGGGGAAACGCATACTTGCGCAGGCCCAGCGGCCAGCTGTGTGCCAGGGCGTCCGTGCTGATGGTGCCCTCGGTCAGGGAGTAAAACAACTGGCAGTGGGAATTTTCTGGAGAGGCAAACAGGTCTACCTGAGCGTCTCCGAAGTGTTCCCAAATCAGCTGAACCGACTGGGGGTGGAGTCTCCATTCCCCGGGGCGAGACTGCTGCCGTGAGAGCTCATCGGGCTGCACGATTGAGCCTGCCCGGAATGTGAATGGCACGAAGCGAACTCAGATGCTTGTGACTCAACAGGAGGAGATGGCGAGCGAGTTGCGACATGCGGCGGGAGCGTAGACCACCCTGACGGTTGATGTACGCTGCGGTCGCACTGTTGTCCGTACGGACCAGAACGTGCTTGTCCTTCAGCAGGGCCCTGAAGCGGTGCAGAGCAAGACGTACTGCTAGCAACTCGAGGCAATTGGCATGCCACTGAAGTCGGGGTCCTGTCCAGGAGCCTGACGCAGCATGCCCGTTGCACATGGCACCCCAGCCCGTGGCAGAGGCATCTGTTGATACAACAACATGTCTGAACACTGGTTCTAGGGGTATGCCGGCCCGTAGAAACGAGGGGTCCAACCACGGGGTGAAGTTTCGGCGGCAGGCCGGAGTGATGGTCACTCGGAGCGTGCCCTGTTGCCATGCCCATCTCGGGACTCGGTCGTGAAGCCAGTGCTGAAGCGGTCTCATATGGAGTAACCCAAGCGGTATGACCGCCGCTGCAGACGCCATATGCCCCAGGAGCCTCTGAAACAATTTCAGTGGAACCGCTCTCTTGCCCTCGAATTGTCTCAGGCAATTCAGCAGTGACTGCGCGCGCTCGTTCGTAAGCCGCGCGAACATGGCGACCGAGTCTATTTCCATACCGAGAAAAGAGATCCTCTGCACAGGGGAGAGCTTGCTCTTTTCCCAGTTGACCTGAAGACCCAGTCGGGCGAGGTGTCTGAGCACCAGATCCTTGTACTCGCACAACTGCTCTCGAGAGTGAGCTAGGATCAGCCAGTCGTCGAGGTAGTTGAGGAAATGAACACCTTGTTCCCTGAGAGGAGCCAGGGCTCCCTCCGCGACCTTCGTAAAGACGCGGGGAGACAGGGCCAGCCCGAATGGGAGAACCTTGTACTGATATGCCTGCCCCTCGAAAGCAAACCGAAGAAACGGTCTGTGTCGAGGAAGAATGGAGACATGAAAGTACGCGTCCTTCAGGTTGATCGCTGCAAACCAATCCATCGGACGAATGCATTCGAAAATGCGCTTGGGCGTTAGCATCTTGAGTCTGTGCAGAGCTCGGTTCAAGGCACGCAAGTCCAGGATTGGCCGTAACCCACCTATCTTCTTGGGTACTATGAAGTAAGGGCTGTAAAAGCCGGACTTCATGTCGACTGGAAGGACCGGTTGTATCGCGCCCTTTGCCAGCAGGGTCGCGACCTCCGCGCGCATGACAGGGGCATCTTTGCCCACCATCGTTGCGTGGCCCCCCCGAAACCTGGGGGGAGGCCGGGAGAACTGAATCGCGTAGCCAAGCCTGAGCGTCCGGATGAGCCAGCGGGAAGGCCTGGGGAGCTCTAGCCAGGCTCCCAGGAAACGAACCAGCGGAGTCAAGGGGACTACAGGCGTACCCACAGTGGGGCAGCGTGGTGAAGCAGACAGCCCCGGCATGGGAGGCATAGCGTTTCTTAGCGGGGGTGGAGTGCGGGCACTCATCTGACTCCAAGTAGCAAAGAGGGCATGAGAAGGCGGAGCGTTCTCGGGCCGGCTTTGCCTGGAAACTGGCAAGGGGAGAGGGGAACGAGAGCGGCGAGGAAGCACGTCGCCAACTGTCATTCGTGGCCTCTTGGGACCCGGAGGTAGAGGAAACAGCTCTTTTAGTGAAGGTTTGGGTACCACCGGCCGCAGGGCCAGTGGCGGAACAAAAAGAAAACGAGAACAAAGGATTCTCCCCCGGCCCTCCTCCGGGGGAAGGAGTGGTCCTGCTACCATCTCCTGACGAGCTGACGTCTCCAACTCCGTGTCGCCCGTCTCAGGAACGCCGCTTGGCCTGGCGTTTGGCAGGCTTAGGGGCAGAGACGGGTTGCGCCGCCCTTCTGCGGCCATCTCCTCGCTGCGGCCGGGGTGAAGGCTGCTGCTGTGGCCGAGCAGGAGTGGAGGAGGCCGCAGGGGGGCGCCCTCGGCAACGAGCAGGCTGAGGTGGCTGCGCCGGCAGCAGGGTGGAGGCAGCAGAGGGCAGGGTGTGCTTGATGGCCTCTGACTGCTTCTGGGCGGCAGAGAACTGCTGGGCAAAGCTCTCTACCGCGTCGCCGAAGAGGCCATCCTGGGAGACCGGGGAGTTGAGGAGCTGAGCCCGGTCAGGCTCCCTCATGTCTGCCAGGTTCAGCCATAGGTGGCGCTCCTGGACCACCAAAGCGCCTCCTGCAAAACCCCCGGGTCAGCACTGCCCTCGTGCAGCTGCTGAAGCAGCTTGGCCTGATAGACCTGAAGTGAGCTCGAGCGCTCAGGACAGGGTGGAGGGTTCCACTCAAGCCCGATGCTCTCCGCTGCCCGGGAAAGCACGGCCATCAGCTCGGGATCGGACTCGGACAACGCTGGCACTCCCGAAGGAGGCAACGCAGCCGAATCCTCATCTCCCGAGGACTCAAGCCCGCCTTGTGATGCGGCAATCGACATACGTCCTCTTCGCGAGCCCCGAATGAGATGTCAGGAGCCTGAAAGGGTCCAGCAAACTCATCCGGAAACTCGACCGGCTGCGGCGTATGTGAGGGGGGTGTGGCCCGAGGAGGTTCGCTCGTCGGGGAAGCCCACACAGTAACCCTCAGATCACCCTGGCCACCAGCCGAAGTAGCCCTCTTATGAGAAGAAGAGCTAGAACGGGGTGTGGCAGAGGGGACTCTATACCTTTTAAGGTAATCGAGTCTCGATCTCAACGCCGAGATGGTCATGTCCCCGCAATGAGAACATGAGCCATCCACGAACGCAGTCTCAGCGTGCTGGAAGCCCAAACATGTGACACAGCGATCGTGACCGTCACGAGGAGCGATATATCGACCGCACCCAGAAACACACGGGCGAAATGACATCTTTAAAAAGACGCAAATCGGCCCGTATCTCTTTTGTGAGAGAAATTGCTCTTTTAGCGGTGTTGAAGCGCTCAGGGGAACGCGGGAGCTGTCTCAGGAAACCCAGACGAACCGCTGAATCGCGCCGTCACACCAACACCAGTGGCTCTTGCAGCACTCCGGTGAAAGCAGCAAGCGATGTGCTCGGCTCCGAAGCGAAAGCTTGAATGCGAGTTACTCGCGTTGCTCCTTATATACCCGCTCTGCGGGGCGGAGCTCGCGATGCAGATTCCGCAGACCAAGGTACTTTGTGTACCATTGGCTCGTTTTGTACCACTCGAAGGTGATTGGGCGCTCGGGCGAGATCCCATTCGTAACGTCGAACGTGACCGACTGAAAGGGAACTGCAACTAGCCACAGTTCCAGTCAAAGAAACTAATGATAATCCATTTATTTGTCAGATAAAGAATTCACCTTACGAATTGCATCAAACATTTTCTTAAGATTAAAAATGAATGACTCCCGCTGTGTAATAGAACTTGAAAATGGCTATTAGCGTGATGCTATAAACTTAAAATGTATACGTACCCTATTTTCTTGTGCAACAAGTCAATCTGCTCAGGAAACAGTAAATGCTATAGCTTAGTTAGAGTCACTGCTAGCAGGGTCACGCAGCAATAAACCATGTGCAACTAGCCCGCAGTTCCAATCACAAAAACTCATGATAATCCATTTATTTGTCAGATAAAGAATTGAATTTGCCTGACGAATTTGCATTGAACGCTTGCTAAAATTAAAAAGTAGTGACTCCTGCTGTGTAATAGAGTTTGAAAAATGGATGGGGAAAAAAAATGGCCGTCTGAGAGGGCGAAGGTGAAGTGTTACAAAGCATCAAACTCCCACTCTCCACATATAGATGGGATTTAATCAGAGCAGAAGTGATGGCAGCCGTTGTGGCCACATATCAGCTTTTAATTTAAAGCTGCGCTTTCCACCAGTAATTTCATTAAAATGAGTCCAAGAGCAGAGTTGAACTTAGCCGTATCTATCTCACATCATCACTCAAACCTGCAGAAACTCTCTTTCCTCTGTGATGTACAACCTCTCTCGTCAGATCGATCATCTCTCTGGTTTTCTGTCTCTTGCCTAAAACCTCTGCCTCTCAGCTCAGATCAAATCCAACTAATGGCTTCACGCCGCCATCATTTATAAATGCACACCTCTGGCATTCCTTCCACCTTTTTTTCCCTTCTATGCTCCCTTCCTCCTCTTAAGGTGAAGGGCATATCATTCATGAATCACAGTGTCACACGTCGGTGACAGATGTGGATCAGGAAGGCTTGATTTATAGCTAAATTGCACAAGTGTTCAGGATTAGCTGAGTAAATGTTGACAAGACTGAATCATACGGCTCCAAAAGATGTGATGGATGTAGAGGATTATCGGTAAATGTATGACGTCCGTATCTAAATGCATTTTAAAAAGGAATACAGCAGTTCAACTAAAACGAAAATTGTCATTCTTGCTCAAGAAGAAGTCTGAAGGTTTGATTTGTAAGTATAATCTAGTTAGGTGTTGGTATTACATCACAAAAATAGTTGTATAATCCCCTTATTTGTTGTATTAGGCTTGTCAAGATTTATTTGGATTATACAACTATTTTAGGGATGCAACAATACAGTTAGCCCACGGTTCGATACAAACCTCGTTTTTTTTAAACCACAGTTTTCCGTTTGGTTCAGTTCGTTTTTGATGGCTTGGCACATAATAGTGTTTTTTGCGATTTGTGATTTTTAACACAAATGAACAACAAAAACTGTACACTTATGTACACTGGAGAGAAACATGGATTATCAAATGGCTACTTTGCACTTTTTCTACATTTTTCTACTTCAGACATTTCTTTATACTAGAGCTTTAGAAGTATCACCATTCACAAAATGTGCTCAGATTTGCATAGAAAAAAAATCTAAATTGTCTCTTGAGTTTCAGAAGAAATCTCAACATTGTCTCAAAATTTGCTCAGACTTGCCAAGAAACCAAAGAAACAAATGCCACAATAAACTCAAATTTGTTGATGTTTCTTGTGAAGCTCCAGTAGAGACTGTGTCTAAAAATGTTTTGAGGTTTGACACAAATTGGACCCAATAATCTCACATTAGTCTTAGAGCTCCAGAAGAAATCTCAACATAGTCTGAAAAATGTTCTCGGATTTGCCAAGAGACAAAAGTCTACAATGAAAATGTCCAATCTCAATTTGAACTCAGAGACAATTCTCATCAAAGATTTGCTATGTATATTCATTTGACCTCTTTATATTCTTACAGTACGTCAACAGTTGTCTCGTTTCTTCCTCATAAGGAACTTTACGAGCAATATCTGAGGCAAAGTTGAGAGGGTAATAATCACAATGCTCTTTTACAAGTTTTCAGTGCTGAGAAGTTGTTACATAGTTAACTTATGTGGCAAAAAGAATCGAAGCTATTTATCACAAAACACGAAAATGCAGTTTATGTAGTTGTTCTTATCAACGAAGGTGTTGATGGTCTTTCACCCTTTAAAACAGATTCTGTAGGTTCGGTGCCTCGACATATGCTGACTCGTTCAAACCGAGAGATGTTACAGCAGAGCAGGTGGAAGAGAGTTAGAACATATCCCAATGTTTCATTGAAAAAAGAGACAAACATCTGTCACAGTGCTATCTCAGCTCTAAAACGCCTTGCCATCTCTGCCTCTCACACACACATAAAACGGAGCAGCGATAGGGTGCACTAAACTACTTTATAAACACCTGAAAACAAACCTGTCAGGTTCCTCTCGGAAAGATGTACATCTAAAAAGAGACGAGTACGAAAGAGGAGATGGAGAAAAGTTCAAATTTTTGGGAAACGGGACAATGTGGGGGTGATGCAGTGTGTCACTTCCTTCTGAGAGCAATTCGTTATGTCATTTATGAAAAAATGATCTCAACTGAGGGTGAAAAAAATATTATTAGGCTTTTACATTTTCTGAAAACAACAAATTTCCTTAATTTATTTTCCTTGACTAATTACTTAATTACTTTTTGTAATTGTGACTTGTATCTCACAATTAGGACTTTATACCTCACAATTGGGCTTAATAGATCACAATATTAATTTATATCTTACAGATGGAGCTTTATATCTAATAATATGATTTTATATCTCACAGTTTGGATTTTATACCAAATATATAATTCTAGAATTAAGACTTTATATATCATAATATGACATTACATATCTCATTATTGACAATATCTCACAATCTAAATCACAGTATATAAAGTTTATCCCTCAATGATAGCTGACTGACTCCCTTATGAGAGTACACATATTAATATTGATATTAAATGTGACCCTATCTTAGTTTTACTTTATATCTTATGACTTTTCATCTTTTTGTGTGTGTTTGTTTACTCAGAGATGGAAGTCGACTTCCATAAGTCTATGATATTTTTCACCTAATTTATCATCTGCCAGGCAAAAAAATCTAAAGTCTGATCAATTAGAAAAGTAATATCACACTTCTCAGCACGTCACACAATTAGAGGTGTCATTCATGTCTGTAACACAAAAGGTGTGGGATGAATTACTCATTAAACTTTGATACTTAAGGATGAACAAATGCAATTAGCTAATGAATCATTCTCTTCATTTGGAAATTTCTTAGGGACTTGCCCTTTGGTCAACTTTTTAAATCAGCAGAAAGCTTGATGACAGTGCATGGGAGCAGGTACTAACTTTCTGTGGATTGAAATGAGAGATAATCTTCTTTATTTGATATGTCTGAATGTGAAGATGCAAGTACTGTAACCCAAAGATAATGCAAAATGGAAATATTAGTGGGAAATTAAATGTATCACTAATACTATTGGTATCATTAAAGAGTTCACCCAAAGATGAAAATTCTGGCATCATTTACTGCACCTTGTGCCTTCCCAAACCTGTATGAGAGTCTTTATTCTGTTGAGCACAAAAGAAGATAATTCGAAGAATGTTGGTAACTCAACAGTTTACGGTGGCCACTTACTTCCAAAAAATAATGTGAAGCAAATGGCTACCGTCAACTACTCAGTTTCACAAAATCTTTAAATTATCTTCAAGAGTTCAGAAGAAGAAAGAAACTAATATCAATTTGAAAAACTAATTTCATTTTTGGGTGAACTATCCCTTTAAGTTTATTTTACTAGCTATAACTAAGCATAATCATTAGAAATTGACACTTTATTTTTAATTAATTTAATATTTTTAACATTCAAAAATGATTATTATAATTATTATATAAATTGCTGTTGTTGTTATAATTTTGAAAGAAACCATTTAACGCATAATTGTGTTTGGGATTCATTTAATTATGGAACTTTCATTTAGAAGCTAAGGAAAACAGAGATTTGCATGATGTAACTTCACAAAGGGAAAACTTTTGTAAATCAAGGTAGTCTGTAACACTGGCTTGTCAAATCACAACCACCCTTGCGCAAAGGTGTCAACGAGTCGTGAAATAAAGACGCAAAACAGCTCATTGTAGGAATCGTTGTAGTATTCCCTGAGCTCAACGAGAAAAAATTAACACGTTTAAACAGACGTGTGGAAAAGATCAGCTGCTCATTCCTCTGTTTCCCTCATCACATCAGCATCGCTGCGGCCCAAAACACGCAAGTTTGTTCGCTAAAAGAGGGGTTTCTGACTTTATTTGGGTCGATACTTTAAGAGGAACCTGAAGACAATGTTGATTATGCTTAGTTTTATAGTCAACTTGACATTTATAGCAAAGGATATGTGGAAAGACCTCTCTGTTTTTCTTGTCGGGTTGATACATCAGTGTTCGGCGTTATGTGACTGAAAGGGTTTCAACGTCTTCCCAACCCTGTCCTGCTGGTTGCTCGGCAACCCCCTAGAGATTTTTGCATCTTGCTCCTTAAAAATGCTGCGGTGAAGCACCTGAGAGAAATCAACAGCCTGCTAACCTGGTCTCCTAGCCGCCAGCCACATGCAATCTCCATTATCTCTCTGTATCTCTCTCTCACCTAGTATTCACACTTATTTCCATGTGAAATATTATGTGTGTCCCTGAGGACATGTTTGGGCAAATGTAATTCTAGAAATCTGATATTGTTTTCCAACACTGTGACTTAAGTCTAGAGGACTAATAGCGGATTTATAAAAACACTCTTTAATTGGGTGGGAAAGTGTTTCATTTCGAAATTAAGTGTTGACGTTTCAATTCAGTCCAGTTTCTGTACTCAAGTTGTTTAATCAATAACACTAAAAATATATTTTTATATACTGTAAAGTAGGCCTTACACACTGCACTTAATTTGGTTGTAAGTTCACACAGTTCTGTAGTTTGTGAGAGTGACAACCACATTCTACGACCAAATTGACTCCCTAAATACGCAAGTATTGATCACCGCATTTGTACTGAACAACTAGTTGCTAATGACGTATTTAAACTCGATTCAGAGTTGAGTCTCTCTTTTGTGTGCATGCCGAATGAAATCATTGTACTGGGTACGTGTTGCCAGATCTTGCTATAATAAAAGCAATTAAGAACAAGCCCAATTTAAACGTATATCCAATTGCTTTATTTTGGAAATAAGCCAATTACCAAAATATTGTGACCTTCACCTGCTTACATTAACTTCACAAACTGGAATGCTTTTTGAGCCGAGCCGAGCCTGAACAACAAGGCAACATATGAGTAACAAGCATTGCTAATAATAGGTGGATATGGCAACACTTCAAGAGTGCGCAGAGCAACAAAAAAGAAAAAAAATATCTTTGGATCTGTCCACAAATCAAGTGGTTTAGTTAAAATCTTTTTATCTCTTAGAGTCTTTGGTCACTGTAATATTACTTAGGGCAAAAATAGCAAACGGCAAAATATTGATCTGGTTAACAATCTAAGTGGTTCTTAATTCCAGTCCACACATAGGCCTACCTCCACTCTGAATCTTTTGCATGTTTCTCTTATTTGAAACACCTTAATTCAGATAATCATCTCATTAGAAGTGAGCTCCATGCATGAACTGTGTTCTGATTGACATGGTCCCTACACAGCGTTCTTTGCTGCCTATTCCCTGAGCATGGGACTGGGATAGTCTGGGAGAATGTGATATCTATGCTGTTTTTAGAGCAAAAAAATAAATAAAATAAAATAAAATTTCTCCACAAAATCTGTGCTGAAAATAAATACATTTCATGAACAACTCATTTAGACTAGTTCTGTGAACTGATTCAGATCCATTAAAAATATCAGAGGAAAAGTTTAACTTTTTCTTCCTTTTTCCAGCTCTGATAATGGAGAGAAAAAGTTAGTTAGCATAGATGCCAGGGGAGTTCATTAGCTTCCTTTGAAAAGTAAATAAATTAACTGAAAATAGAAAAATCTATTTTTCATTATAAAGACAAAAACAATCTAACAATCTGCTCTCTATTTTTATAATAAGCTGCATCAGTTTAAAAGGTTCACTAAATGAATGCGAGATTTAAAAGCTGCTTTTCGTACTCCCGATAAGTAATCGTAAAACGCAATATGTACCACATTTGTCCGCCCGCTAAACTGCCAGCACTCTTGCCCAAATGGCATTAACTCCAGTGCAATAACAGATCATGAAAACAATATTTCCTGCGGCTCTTTCAAGGCTCCTTATTTATTTGGAGATTATCCTTATATGAAACATGAACCCATTTTTATGAATTTGCTTTTGAGGAATTTGTCACGAAAACTTGGACAGGATGTGAGTTGACAACAACTTTCACATGCATCGCTTGTGACAAGCTGCACAGTTGTGCTAATTTTGCCCTTAGGGAATCGTTTCACATGTCAGGGTGTGTCTGTGATTGTGTTTTCTGTATTTGTGCGGGAAATTGAGACCCTTTTGAGGAAGGACCGGTATTGATCGTATACAGTTCATCTACAGGAGAGGCATCTCTAATTGAAGCTTTTGAAGGGACATTTGCACTATATAACGTTTGATTTCTCTAGAGTGATAGTCAGCCTATTGTGCTCTTTGCCGGCAGTAAAATCAATTAAAAGCTTCAGCAGAGATGACCTGCCACTTTGGCAAAAAAAGGCCTGAAAAAGAAAAGAGTACATATAGATAGCATTGATTAAAGTGCAGAGAGATAACTTAGTCCACATGTTGCAGCTAGCTAATAAACTGCACAGGTCGTGTTTTCTTTAAAATGTCCTAGCATGTAGCACTTGACTTGATGCAAAAAGTGCTATGAAATAACTGTGTTTATCAGTGTAAAATAGCTGCTATGATTCTAGTGTGTTGTAAGTAATGTTTTTAGCACATTTCTTACCGACTTACAGTTATTAGTTTGTTCAAGTCTGCAAGTCTATTTAAAATGACAAGCAAATATGTACTTATTCACAAACAGTCTATTTAGCCATTTTAGTTGGTAATGATTCCTCTTGAAGTTTATGAGTTGGCAAAATGACATCTTAAAATAAACCACACCTGACGGATTCATTATTCACTTGTCACCTCTTTTCAAAACATCTTTCCCGAGGCTCCGTCCACACGGAGATACGTTTCGTTGTATAAATTGTGTATCGTATAGGCATTTCGTCCACACGGATCCAGCGTTTTGGCAGAGTGAAACCGATATTTTTTTAAACTGGGTCCCAGAGTGGATAAATCTGAAAATGCTGCCTTTGCGTTTTCACCTGGATGGCGAATCTGTATATTTTCTGAAATGAAGACGTCATCAGCCCACGCCTCGCCCCTAGACACCGCTACGTCACATAACAGAAACAAAAACATGAACAAACAATGACTGATTGTCTTTTTATTAACTAACATACACACAGATTAATAAATGTATTGGTACATGTTCATTTGTATACCGCACGCAAGGTTTATGCGCATAGCCCAAGTCTTCTTCTCCATTTTTTACTGTATCTCTGTGGCATAATTACAGCACCACGTACTGGTCTGGCATGTATACTACATCAGTTTGTGTCAGTTTTGTGGTTTCGTGTAAATGCAGATATTTCTTGTGACGAGAAAAAAAAAAGATTGGATATGGAAAGCTCTGGCTTCATGTGGACATAGCCTTGGGCTCAGCAAACTGGCCTGGAGAATTAAGATGGGGAACACTGCTTGTCAGCCAGTGCAGTTAACAATGCTAAAACCAATTAACTATAGCTGAGTGTCTAAATAAATGAAGTACATAGCACTGGTTAAAGTGCAGAGAGATAGCTTAGAAAATATAAAAAAATGCTGCAGCTAGCTAATAAGTATTGTTGGTCATGATTTCTTTAAAATGTCTTAACATTGGACATTTACCTTGCTGCAGAAAGTATTAAGAAATAACTAAATTGCTTAGTGTCTGCTTGTGCAAAATACCTGCTATATGATGCCAGTGTGTTGTGAGTAGTTGCCGGAATGTTTTAGAACTTTTGTTGTAGCTGTCAGCATGACACTATGTTTGTCCAAGCCTTTATTTTAAATTATGAGCAAATATTTACATTTCAAGTAGTGCTATCAGTCTATTTAGCCATTTTAGCTACATTCTTCAAGTTTATGAACAAGCAAAATAGTGCTGGTAAATTGTAAGTAGTGTTTTTAGCACTTTGGAGCTGCTAGCATGTCGCTAGGTTTTCTACTTGCGTTTAGTAGTTTAGGTCCCCAAGTCTATTTCAAATTATGAGCAAATATTTATTTTACAAGCCATGCTAACTGTGTAATTAGTTTTAGTTGGTAATGATTCCTGAATTCATTTTGAGTTAGCAAAATGACATCCTCAAATAAACAACACCTGACAGATTTATTATTCACTTTTCGATCTTTTCAAAACCTCTTTCCTTAGGCAGCACTCGCTTGGCAAACTAGCCTGGAGAATTGAGATGGAAAACAACGCTAGCTGGCTAATAAACAATGTAAGTTGTGACAACTTTAAGTGAAGTGAAGTGACATTCAGCCAAGTATGGTGACCCATACTCAGAATTTGTGCTCTGCATTTAACCCATCCGAAATGCACACACACAGAGCAGTGAACACACACACACACACACTGTGAGCACACACCCGGAGCAGTGGGCAGCCATTTATGCTGCGGCGCCCGGGGAGCAGTTGGGGGTTCGATGCCTTGCTCAAGGGCACCTAAGTCGTGGTATTAAGGGTGGAGAGAGAACTGTACATGCACTCCCCTCACCCACAATTCCTGAAACTCACAACCTTTCGATTGGGAGTCCAACTCTCTAACCATTAGGCCACGACTTCCCATGATGTTCTACCATTTGACATTTAACTTGATACAGAAAGTATTAAAAAATGACTATATGCTTGGTGTTTGCTTGTGAAAAATACCTGTTGTATAAATGATGCTAGTGTTTTGTTAGTAGTTGCCTGAGAGCACATTTTTTGTAGCTTCTAGCATGTTGCTAATGGGCTAGGTGCACAAGATGGCGCCGATGAGCTTCAGCAACGCGAGTGTATGCATACTTACTTCCGGTCTTGCGACACTCACATTTACTATAAGGGAAACTTACATACGAAACTTGGCTAGATGGATATAATTAATGTTTTTCAAATTTATCAGCGAATAGTGGGATATCAAAGACACGAGGAAACATCCTCCCTACATTTTTGCGTACCTCTGTGTGGAAATTCATCAAGATACAACGTGGAGATTGCTTTATTCTTCTGTTGATTATGCGGATCAGCGTCAGGTTAATCAGTCCACAGGGATTTCTTCATTCAAAAACAAACCACTCAAATATGCAATACTTTACATTTTCGGAGAGCTGATTTTGTTCTGACTGTTATCTATAAGATCATAAGGTTTCTGACTGTCAAACGAGACGGACAGATATTTCTGATAACGTAAGTATGTTTTATTAACTTTATTTGATAACAGTTTATAACTGTGTACAATTTAACGTAATGCTAATGCTAATGGTAGGTTTGCATTAAAAGAATGCAGTTTGCATTCATGTGTGTTTATCAATGTTTATCTGTTTTGTAAAATATGTGCAGCATAAATAATTTTGTCTATAAGAAAAGCATGTATTTTGTTACGAATTCTTCAGATAAAACAAATACAAAAATTAGTAATGTATTAGTTGTATTATTTTACAGCCTGTTTTTTTTTTTCATTTAAAAAGGTTTGATGCAAAGTTAACTATGTAAAATAATAAAATATGTTGTGAAAATGATGATGAAACAAACTAATGTATGTGCACAATTGAGAAATGTGAAGATAAATCACAGCCCACGTATCACAAGGTGAATATTTCATTAAACAAAAAAATAATAATCAATGTAATACAAACATTTTTGAAAAATAAGTAATTTTTACATTTACATAATTGGTAAGGTAAAAATAAATTATGTATCTGTGTGTACACACCATGAGTTCAATTTTCATTTCGTGAACAGTAGGGAACATTAGTGTATTTAATTCATTCACCGGACCCAGACATACGCAAGTTTCAGATGCACTGGCTCAGTTAACATTTATAGTAATAATAGCAGTGTAGATCTTATTTGCATTTGAAGTGATATTATAAATCCTGTAAACATATATAGAAGGTAATAATTGGATTTCTCCGGTTCTCTGCACTGACATTTAGCACAACCGGAAGTATCAAAGCATACATTTGCAAGACCGGAAATCCAAAATGGTGGAGATCTGCAGCTAGCCCATTCTACTGAGAGTCAGTAGTCGCCCATTCTGTATTTTAAATTAAGAGCAAATATTTGCTTCACAAGTAGTACTAGCAGTCTATTTAACTGTTTTTGCTATAAGATTTAGTTTAAACTTTATTAGTTGGCAAAATAATGATGGTCTTGTGAGTAGTTGCCTAGGTTTGTAGCTGCTAGCATGTTGCTAGGTTTTCTATACATACAGACGGTTGGTCTGGGCATGCCTCCGGGAACGCCCCATCACCTGATGTGAATTTACCACTTGGGGAAAACATTGCCATGGCGCCAATTGAAATATATGGGACAATCATGCCGAATAATTGCGGTGTCGTTTTCTGTACCTCCAACAAAACTAAAAAAAATTTATTAGAGTTCTACAGCCTTCCTAATAAACATACAGAACCGGAAAGGATGACAAAATGGCTACAAGCAATAAGTTGTGAGGATGATCAAGGGAAGTTGTGGAATCTCAAGACTAAGCATGTGTTTGTGTGCAGTCGGCATTTCATCACAGTAGGCTACGTTAACATTGTGTTAATTATTAACGTTATCAAAACTGTGTAAGGTTGTTTCAGAAAGTGGCATGCATATATAATTAGCCTTATCATTCTACCTGAAGCAAAACTATGTAACGTTAGCCTAGTGTCAAACATAAACTTGCATGAAAACGTGTCTGCTAAGAGCTGTAGTCTACGTGATATGCCATATTCCCACTATAAAAGGCCAAGGATTTCCATATACCCACTTAAAAAAGCGTGAGGTTATGTAACAACTTAGTTTTGTGTCTGAACCTTTACACTTTCATTCATAAATTCAACCCGTCTGTGTTTGCGAAGCGACACGGATAGAATCGCGTAATCCAGTCCCAAATGGAACTGGCTGTATAAAGCAGAACGTCACGGAATTTGCCTATTTTTTAATTAATAAATCTACAGTAGAGCTGTACAATGGATCTAATATCGATATGGACTAGTGTATGTGAATATTAAAGTTAAAACACACTACAATTGTTCTACGCGTCTCTGGGAATGAGCGCTCAAAATGTGCATTTTTGTCATTCAAATACAAACGATGTTCGCTGTGTTTTCCCCCACGCCGACTCCGCCCCCAACTATGCCCTTACGAAAGGAAAATATATTTACCGATATATTTCTTAAAATATATTGTGATATATTGTAATATATTATTTTCCCTTTTTATTTTCTAATATATTATATATTTGAATACATTTAATAATATATTGATGATACATATATTATATAATATATTGCAAAATATACAAATGATTGCCGTTTTCAATATAATATATTACATGATATTTTCCAATATACTGCAATATATTTTTGTTTCATAAGGGTGACTAGATGCCGACTGTATGTATCAGTAGTTTGTGCGAGTCACCAAGTCTGTATAAGTCTGTGAATACTTACTTCATAAACAGTGCTAGCAGTTTGTTTGGCCATTTTAACTGGTAACGATTCCTCTTGAAGTTTATGATTTAGTAAATTGACATCATAAAAAAAACAAAAACAATACCTGACAGATTCATAATACACTTGTCACTTCTTAAAAACCCTTTTCCTAAGGCAGCAACTGACCTGGAGAATTGAGATGGAAAACACAGCTAGTCATCTGACGCCAGTGACTGTTACCAACACTCACCCCAATTACTCGCAGTTTAGAGTTAAAAAGAAAAGGGGGGCAACTAAAATTCCCGACTGACTGCTCGAGGGATCGGATACTAATGAAAATCTTTCCTTTGCTAGCTAGTGCTGACAGGTAGAGAAATATAAGTGTAAGGCAAGACACTAAATTACCAGGCACCTTTATCTGCACACTCCCAGGATGGGTGTGATTGTACATTATGTGGGGTAATGATCATGACTGGAGGCAAGTCTTTATATGATAAGTGTCTCCGTCTTTTAGGCCCGGGCCTGAGTGACTTTGATCTGGCAATCACCTAGGTAGAGAAAAGGAAGATGAGCAAAATGACATTCTGAACAGTCTGCTTCAGTTGAGGGATGAAACTCAAGGTTTGGATGTTCTGTATGAATGTGAATTTTTTAATTGATAGATAGATAGATAGATAGATAGATAGATAGATAGATAGATAGATAGATAGATAGATAGATAGATAGATAGATGTTTTATATAAAAAGTAATATTATTATTTTTAAAATTTGTATTTAAAAGAAACATTTCTTTAATGCACATTAAATATATCCAAATACAGAACTATATATTCTGCGTTGTTTTTGTTACATTTTATTATTATTATTTTTTTAATGTATTAAATTAAATGTTTTATTTTTATCATATGATTATTTATTTATTATTATTATTATTGGTTTTAGATGCCAGAACACTTGTAGTGAGAAACCAGGTAAAATACAAACAAAAGTATTAAATCTCAAAAAAAAAAAAACCAACTGTAATAGTAATAATTTCTTGCTGCTTTTTTTTATGTCAGAGAAAACGTCAGATTTAATCAGATAGGTTGCATCACTTCTGTTAGCATGCAACAATAAACTGTTTACTTGAGAATTCATTGGGTGTGGACCAAAGTAATTTAAAAAGATTTTGCTTGTGTTTCGTGAGAGAATGTGATATGAAATGTCAACCGCAATTTGTCATCTCTCGGAGGAATTCATTCTATTCACCTTCTAACCCGGCTAACAAGGTTGAATGGACAAAAAAATAAATGCAAATGTCTCATTTCATTGAATAGTTGTCACTTCCCTGGCTCAGAAAATGGCTTTCGGTTTACAACAACAGATTTGTTAGTGCACACTATTTTAACTTTTTTTAAAAAATGTTGTATTTGTAAATACTTTTTTATTTAGCAAAAAAATGAAATTGACTGATAAATCACAAGACATTTATGCTTGCTTTTTTTTTCCAGAAAAAAAAAAAACTTATATTTTCATATAATTTACTTCATAAAATTTGCCTCTCTATTAAAATTTGCCTCTCTATAACCAATACCATCTCATGGCAATTCATAACTAAATTACATTTTGCCAAATTATTGGTGTGAATCTGTGCAATCTTGGAAGGGTTTTATTTTATTTATTTATTTATTTTTCTTTGTATATGCTACCATTGGGTTCTATTTTTAGGAAGCATGGTCTGTCATTTCACTGCTATGCAGATGACACTCAAATATATTTGCCCTTAAAAAAGAGTTCCAATGGCTTAGAAGCACTCATGACTTGTTTGACTGATGTAAAAGCCTGGCTGTCTTTAAATTTTCTTAATTTTAATGAGAGTAAAACTGAGATAATAGTATTCGGTCCTTCAGACTCTGTTAGTTCACCAAAAATAAATTTGGGTGAGTTATCTTCCTCTGTAAAACCTTGGGTTAAAAATTTAGGGGTTATTTTTGATGATAAGCTGAAATTTGACAAACACATCAATACTGTGGTTAGATCATGTTTCTTTCAGCTTAGACTACTAGCTAAAGTTAAACCCATTTTGACGAGTAAAAACTTTGAACAATTGATCCATGCTTTCATTACGACGAGACTGGATTACTGTAACTTTTGGGATTAGCCAGTCAGCTTTATCCCGGTTACAAATAGTTCAAAATGCAGCAGCTAGACTCTTAACCAGGACTAAAAAACGGGAGCATGTTACACCAGTTTTACGTTCTTTGCACTGGTTGCCCGTGCGTTATCGAGTACATTTCAAACTTATTCTTTTGGTGTTTAAATCATTAAATGGTCTGGCCCCTCCGTATCTTTCGGAACTACTTACTGAGTATCGTCCTGTTCTTTCTCTCCGGTCATCTAACCAGAAGCTGCTATGTATCCCAAAGTCAAAGCTGAGGTGCAGAGGCGACCAGGCTTTTTCAGTAGCTGCCCCCAGATTATGGAATGCTTTACCTCTGTGTATTCGCTCTGTATCATCCTTATCTGTTTTTAAAACTATGCTAAAAACGCATCTTTTTGAATTAGCATATTCTAAGTGAGGAAGTGGTATTGAAATGTTTGTTTTATTATGATGTTTTTATTGCTTATTTGTTTTGTGCAATTGTCTATTACAATATGTGCAGCACATTGGACAACCTCGGTTGGGATAAATGGTGCTATATAAATAAATTTGACATTGACATTGACATTATTTATTTTTAACTATGTGTTTATGCCCCAGTCATGTTTGTGCTTAGGGCTGGACCTTAACATTTTTTTATTTTTGTTTTGTTTTTATTATTTTTATTTTCCACACGTTTAGTATTTCTTTGTATTTTTATACAAAATTATTCTCTAGTCACATTTGTTTAGGGTTTATAAAATTTGTATGTTTTCATTAAATTCCCATTGTACACATTCATCCTAAATGAATGATTTTACTACAATTTTCATACAAAGTGAAATAAGTAGGAATGAAATTCATACGAATGAAATTCATAGAAAATACGTTTATATGAAATCCCTTCCCTACAACCAAAAAAACCTCACGCCAATTCTTAACTATTTTACGTTTTGGAGGCTAATTCATATGAAATCCAAAATTGCCATCTAGTAAAATAGTTTCCCCTTGAGATTACAGTAGCTTCATTCTGTTATATAACACACCCACTTTTCATCATCCAATCCATTCCCAATGGATAAAATCCCCCCCATATCTATCTTTACTAGTTTCTGTTGGTTTGAAGACAAAGATATGATGAAGCCCGATATATTTTTTTTAACTGAGGTCAGATGGTGCACTGAATTCTGTGCACTGTATCTCCGCTGTGACCTTTGCCCCCTCCCACTCGCCGTCTGTGTGGCTGATCTGCTGGACAGGCAGCGGTTCTCAGATACTGGGGTCAGATGAGTGTGTCTTTCCTGTTAGCAGAGGATGAGCTACTCGGGGAAAGTGTGCACCTCAGGGACTAGAAACACCACAGTTGCAAGTTCCAGACTGCAGTCTATATTCCTCTTCTGGGTCTGATGGCTGTGTATTTTTTTTCTGCTTTCCATCTGGTAGAGTATCAAATGATGTTTTCTACTATTCTTATGTCAAAAATTTGGGCCTTATAAAGCACACGTTGTTGTATGAGAATATAGAGGCTAGTTAGAATGGAAAGTGTAATGTTGGGGATTTCACCATCAATGGGAATCAATGTGCCATTCAAACAGATTGTCAATCTAGGTGCTAATTAGGGCTATAGTGTGTGCCTGCTAAAACTCCTGAAACCAGCGTTCATTGAGCTTTGCCTCATTTGATTGGATCATGATTCCCAAATCAATATTGATATATTCTAACCCCAAGAGTGCAAAATACTTACATGCTAGAAAAGACAGAGCTGAATTTTTTTTTATATACACAGCAAGGCTTTAAAATCTCTTTTTTTTCTTTTTCAGATATTCAAAGCCAACACCGGAGTGTATAGAATGACATTATTATCTAGCCATGTCTGCTTTTGAAATGTTTCACATTCTCTGCGAACAAAAGTGCAGACTGGAATCAGTTTTTGATATTCTTCTATATGGAAATGTTTAGCATGTAGAAAAAAATTGTTGGATGGATGGACTGATTGATTGATTGATTGATTGATTGATTGATTATGCATTACTAAAAAAACTGATGGATTGATTGATTGATTGATTATGCATTACAAAAAAAATGATTGATTGATTGATTATGCATTACTAAAAAAAAAAATGCCACCACAGGGTGCTGTTTAAAATGTATTTTATGCGTAGTGCATTATAGGTGTATTCGCATGAATGTACAATGTTCAAATACCAAGACTTGCCTCGGGTGTTCATACGTGACAACGTGCAATTAATAGACAATCAAGCTAATTTCTAAAGCCACCAACAATGAAACAAGGTTACCATAGTGACATTTGCACATTGTTTCTTTTTCATACAACTTGCATTGCACTCGTTTTGACCTCCAGGCAGCCAAAGTGATGGTGGCAGATGAGCGCGAGTGAGATTGTGCACTTAGATAGCGAGGACAGCAGATATACTTTGGCAGCAGACCAAGCATGCTGAGAGGAATGGATGACCTGCATCAAAACCTGCACTGGCAACCCTGACAGCTGTGAAGGAGGGTCGAATGGTCCTTTGCAACTCAAGAGCCCCACTCCACTGTTCCTAGCTCCAACAATAAATGGCTAAACATATGGACTCTGGCCTCGAAGAGAGCAAAGATTGCAGAAATTAATTCAATTATGCTTTTTCGCTTACCTTTAGACCCAATGGGATATGTGAGCAAACAGCACTGGGATGGCTAGCACATTAGTTAATGATACGCTCGCTACGTCTTACCCAAAGCTATGAATTTTCATGAGGATTCTGAAGCTTTATTATGGGAGATGTGCACTGGGTTTTGATTGATTCTGACTTGTTGGCATTCACAAATTTACTGTCCTTTGGCAATCGTTTTTTAATGGACTGCTAGTAAGAACATAATAAACCATTTAGTAGGATTACTGTACTCGAGGACTTTCTGACCTGCAAGGAGCTTAGTGATACACTGAAAGAGAAGGACAAAGAACGGTGAACAAATTAATGAGGTCAACTTCAATCGGTCTGATGGTTCTCATTGACCCTATGACCTTGTAAAATTAGGTCGTTATGGATTCTTGAGAGACATCAAATGACAGAAATAAAAACAGTAATGATCCCCATCATCTTTGTATTTCGTCTACTGAGTTATAGACCTTCCTGCATGTAATAGGTCACAATTTTCCTGAATCTTTTTTTTTTCTATTTTTTTTTTCCTAAGATGTGTAAAGTTTGC
This sequence comes from Carassius carassius, assembly GCF_963082965.1. Lineage (NCBI taxonomy): Eukaryota > Metazoa > Chordata > Actinopteri > Cypriniformes > Cyprinidae > Carassius > Carassius carassius. Next base: position 6,384,929 of record NC_081802.1, on the reverse strand, counting down.
AGGTCCGGTGCTGTCCTGAAGACTTATTGAGGGACATTAAATGACAGATATGTCCTTAATAATGATCACACAAATCATTTTTTTATTTAACCTACTGCAGTGCAACTAGATAATATGCTTTAAGTTAACATGGAATCAAAATGGACCCTAGGAATTTAAACAGCCAACTATTCTTATTGTGCATGATTCTTCTGTTAGTTTTAGTACAAATTCTATTGTTTCACTCTAAGATAAAAAAACTTGCTATAACTTGCATACTCAACTTTTTGGCCGACAGCACAACCCTTCGTTTCTAAATGCCTGGCTGCAAGACAAGGTACCTGAACCTAGATGGAATTTAACATCAAGATCAAATCAAGTCCTGACCTACAGTACTTTTCTTTCTCTCTCGTTGAACATTGTTTTCCTCAAGAGCACAACAGATCACGAAAGTAAAATTAGTTGTGGAAAACATTTTGTGATTCTTCAGGATGTGAGGGTTTTAGGGCTTGAATAATGTGAGCTTACTGATCATGGTCATGATGCATGGTATCCAAAAATGCTGTCTTTAATTGTTCAAAGTTGGTCACCATCACAGCCTGTATTCCTTTAATAATAATCCGAAAGATTTATTGATGACTCTTCATTGATGACTCTGACTCTAGCTCTGGTTTCTAACCCTTCATAGCTTAATTATCCTCTTTCCAGCCCCCAATTCTCATCTCTCCTTCAGCCCTGAGCTAACAGGTTAAAGAAAGCTCTCAGTAACAGAATGACTATGACTTGGAGAGAACAGAGTGCCCCTGCTTTCATTTGAGACTACAGTAAGTCTATTTTCCTCTAAGAAATGGGGTTACGCCTTTGCCCAAGCTTTGCGAATTTCAGTGGTATATTCTGGGAACCAGACTTGGTCATTTTTCCGGTTACAACATTATGCTAGAGACCTTCTCCTGCACAATAGAGATATGCTTATTTCACCGAGACTCAAAAAAAGCCGTCTCTGGCCCCGGATGCACCTTTGTGTGGCTAAAAGATAACATGGAGAAAATTTATCACACGTTTACAACCACAGTCAGAGAACTTAAATGCAAGTTTAAGAGTCACACTTGATCAAGACAGGACTGGTACCGTTGGCTGGTGTGTGTGGTAGCAAGAAGAGGGACTTTAAGAAGATTTCCAATCACAGTTGTTATCACAAATGATTCACTTTGTGTAAGATGGCTTTTATTGAGGCTAAATTGCAGTGTTCAATAGAACGTGGCAATCCTCTCATTTAGATTTGACTTAGTCTCGGTCAGAGACAGCTTGATATGAAAAGAAAGAAGCACATTTAAAGTTTGAGAGCTCAAGGGATTCCATCATTTCCTTGTTTAAAAGGCAAAGCATTAGTGAGGAGAAAAATGTCAGAATGAGAAGCTAAAATACCCAGATAGGGCATACCAGCAGTTATTGTTAGCATGTGACATCCAATTGTACTACAATGGGTCTCTGACAATAGCAAACGTTTTTAAGCTAATAAAAAGCAACTTTTAAGTCACAAGTCTTCTTTAGGAAGAAAGGGGTGAGGAAATAAATGAGATCGTGACAGATTCCCAAGAGTTCAAAGAATATCTGTGCTGCTTTAACCTCTTGCTTAACTGAGCTAGTTTGCCCCTGCTGGTGGATGACGGAATAACAGCATTGTGAGGGCAGAATGCATGCTATTTAGGGAATAGCTGTGTTTTCTGACAAAAACAAATAAATAATTTGTACTCCACATATAAATGGAAGGTTTCAAACCACATACCTCAAGGAAAAAATGCTGTAGCTGAGCAGCAGCCATTAAGATATAAATGGGAATGCTAATGGTAAACTTTCTTTTGGTACCATAGAGATTTTTGGTCATAGTTTTTTAACGGTGGCTTCCCAACCCAAAATAAATCGCTAATTTTTTTTAGCTTTTAACTTTTTCCCACACAACCACAATTTTTGTTTGTAATTTGAGTTAAGTAGTAGATAATAGCCTAGTTGTCTCAAACTTTGCTTTTGACATTAATACCTAGTTGTATCAAGCCTCAGTCGTAGTTTTTGTTTGTAGCTTGAGTTTAATAGTAGATGATAATTATCTCAAGCTTTGGTTTGGACCACATTCGAAACTTTACATTAATATTTTGATTACTCGAGATGTGTACTGAATCCATTTCCAGACTACCTGTACAATGTTCACCATTGTGTGACCATTATCCAGTCTTCCAGACTATTGCATCCACACCTTGAACGAGACCCAAGAAACATGTCATCCAGCCAAGCGGGTTAAAAAAACAAACTATCTACAGCTTCAGATGCCCCTCCCTTCACTGTTGAGTTGCACCTGGGCTATCACTGCTGGATAAACCCGACTCAGCAATCCGGAGTAGCTGAGGTGAGCTGAGGCTTTACAAACACCATTAAAGTGATCAAAACATTGCCGTTTCCATGTGTACTGTGGCAGCATTATAGATGAAAATGAGCGTGCATCTTCTATCACACTTATATACATGTGCTGAAAGGCATAGAATAATGAGAAGCCTGGGTTTCTGATTAGCACTGGAACTCAACCAAGGACACTGCCGGCATAGTACCTGTCAAGCAGCTTAAGAATTAAAAAAACTGACAAAAGCTGTCACTGACTGTCAGCAAAGCTAATCTTCACACTCAAGGCGAAGAGTGTCGCCGAAAAACTGAGGCAGCTTTGGTTAAATTAGATGTGTTGAGGGTTAGGACTGAATGACATCTAATTTAATGAGGCGATGGTAATTGTCAGCGATGAAGCTATAATAACAGATATATAAAAAATCTTAACGTTTCTGCTTAGCTGCATGTCACTGCAGCCTGTGAAGCAATCTTGACTGTTAAATGTTATATAACATCTTACACCATCAGAATTTTATTTACCTCAGAGAGTAGCCAAGTACATCTACTTGTGCCTTTGTCATGGACCGTCTTTGATTTATGTTCCTTTAACGTATGTCTTGTTGAAACGCCATGCTAGGTGTGTTAGTATATGCCATCATTCTCTTCAGCTCAGAGAGCCCCAAAACCATTTGTCTGGCTGACAACTTACACAGCTTTCATCAGCAATGATACCCCAGCATTGGTCTAATAGCAGGCAGATGGTGCTATGCTAGACAAACCATTTGTCACCAGGGGAAAAACCTAGTCGAGATCTTGGATGTCATCTGTAACATAATTGTGCAATTGAGCTTAATTATGTTAAATGTGCACTTGTAGTGTACTTCAAATCTTAAAAGTATATTTTTAAAACACTATACTTGCAGATGCAATATTCATGAAATTAAATGTAAATTAATGCACTTATTTTGATGTGCTGACAAACATGAATACTTGATTATATTTTTACCTGTGCTATGTGCTGTTACATTTACGTTAATATATTTTAAATATACTTGATTGTGAATTCATTGCAACTGTGTCATTCTTAAAACATTCAGAAACTGTACATGACATACAGGTTTTAATAAAATTAAGTAATAAGCCCCAAGAAGCTGTGGTTTACGCATCACATCTTGCCTAACAACGCCCCTTAGCCGTTATAAATACACTGTAAACCACGGCTTCGTGGGGATTATTGCTTTTATTAAACAGTTGTTCCATATACGTAGTAAGGTTTCACAAAATAAAACAGAGCCAAAAAAAAGTGTAATGATATTATTAAAAACATTATTCTTCAGCCAAACAATGTAGTTCCTCAGAAAATGTTGTGGTTCCAATAAAGTGGTTGCCGAGCAACACAAATGTAAACAAAGGTGTAGAGTAATTTAAAACAGCTTAGAACTTGGCTCAACCAATCAGAATCAAGGACAAGAACGAACCATTTTATAAATAATACTAAAGTATATTTTAGTTTACCATGAATGCATGTCAGTTAATTCAGTAGTATATTTAGACATGTTTCAAAGACAATAGAAGTAATTATGAAATTACATTTATTTTCAATTCTAATTCCTTAGTACTGTAGGAAATTAACAGTTACATTCATTTGGTAGCTGGTTCTAACCAACAGGTGTAACCTAAAGTGCATTCACAGTATATATTTTATTTTATATGTATTCGTTGGGAATCAAGTCAGTAACTTGCATGCGTCCCAATTCGCATGCTATCTGTCCTAAATCGTATTTTAAAATAGAGTTAGTATATCCCAAAATCATAGTATGTTTTAAAAAGTATGCCAAAGATTCCCGGATGGTCTACTTCTTCCGATGCACACAAACTGCTAATGCCAGGTTTAGACTAGACAATATTTTTGTCGGTCACTATAGTCACTGTGTCAGATTATATGATTTTGACTCCAAAAATCTTGCTGTGTCGTGGACAAGACACATGTCAGACTTCACGTTGCTTCCCGACCATTCATAGTATGCCGTCTTTCATGACGCACATGATGTCATTGAGAAGGCAGTAGTGACTGACTTCTAAAAAAAAAAGAGTGTAAACATTGCTGAAGCACTTCCGCTATCGTTCGCCAGTGTTTTTCTTTTTTTGTTCCGTTGTGATAGTCCCCTAATGACACATCATACAGGCCACAGCTCCACGAACCTTTCCTCCATCTCATAATTCCACCTAGCAACACCATCAACTCTTTTTCGTTTCACTATGTTTGAAAACTGTGTATGAAAGCGCTTCTATGCTGCTATTGGTCAACATTACCAATGTGATGGAACTCGTCGTGGATGACTGGAAATTTTTTTTTAACATGCTAGACTTTCTGTTATGAAGCATTGCAGATGTAGAATCGGTTATCGTCCACTATGACACACTACACAAGATGAAACGATGTAATCTTGCGTCCATTGTCTTTTACGAATCCCCACGACTCCCTACGTCAAGCAAATTGTGGAAAAATCGTGCTCATATCATGTAGCCTGAACCTGGCCTAATATTGCACAGAACACAAATTGTGCGGTGGACGAGGATTCAATTAGAACTACAAATTAAACACATTAAAAGTGTTTGAAAAACTACAAACATGCAGGATATATGCGACCAACGGACAGGTAGATAAACGTATTTGAGTGATAAATAATCAATTTCTAACCTGATGAAAGAATATAAATTTAATTTTATCCACATTATATTTAATCTACAGCAACACTGTTACTTTTATAAATGATACGTTTGGTCATTAACTTTTAAATGCATCATTATACAAACATGCTGAGTTCTCGGCATGATAGACCTGCGACTAACAGATCAATGTATCTCTTAATTTCTCTCCAATATGGTAGGAAATCAAATTAAACTAAATGTGGATGATGTTAACTGTGATAAGATGATTGACAGGGCAGTTTAAACCATAAATGTATGGTTTAAACAGTGACAGAATGTTACCGTTATATATATAATTTCAGATTAAATGTCTACACTAGAGTTAAGTAAGCATAAACCTTAATTCAGATCATTGCAACATTCAAATCAACAACATCCTATTCTATGGACAGCAGTCCCCATGGGTTTAAGTTGAAACAAATCAGGCTTACATTTTGATATTCATTAAGTTTAAGCCTCAATACCAGAACCAATTAGTTTAATCTGCTTATAGCTAGGCTAAGACTACCACACATAGAGCTCTTTAAACAATGGGATGATATGAAACTGCTCTCCCCAAACAAACCAGTCGAGGATTTACGAGCAAAAAAAGCTTGTCACAAACACAAGACTCTTGTGGACGATTCTAAAATGATTCATGAAATGGAAATTACGACGGTGGTGCTGTATTCAAACTGAAGCGCTGGAGTTTGCAAGAGCTTTGCTGATTGATGTTTTTTTTTCAATTAGCATGTGAATTTTCACTTGTACAGTGCAAGTTAATATACATTGTTAAAAACTATCTTCCTTTGTGGTTTGCTTTATTGATTCTTTACAGGGGAATGCTAAGCTAAGCCGACAAGTTTGACACATGGCTGGCTCTCTATAGTTATCCACTGGACATCCGTTTTAACATGATGGGGCAGTCGTGTATGGGTTTACTGGGACTTATTGATTTTAAACATGCCCCATTTTAGATAGATTGGCAATACAAACTAAACACTCCAGCCAAGGAAGGAGTGCTGTTTAACATTCAGCCCAGGAGTGCACGTATAATTAACTCTTGGGTAAAAATGCCCTCAGGAGAGTCGCTGTGGAGTCTCGACACAGGGCTTCACTCAACTCAGAGTGTGTGTGTGCGGCCGTGCGAATATGTGTAGACTTTACAGAATACCACGGTAGTGTAAGTGAATTAATGTAAATGAATTAGCCAATTAAAAGCAATAACATGACCCAACAGGGAGTTTCATATTGCAGTCCAGCAGCATTAGACAACCTTATGAAAATGAGCAAACCACATTTCCCCTGCAGTTGGTATGATTAAAGCCAAGATTGTAAAATCAGTTTTTGCATGACTTTTGTAAAGCTATTGCATGCAACTTTTTTTCCTCATATCTGTGGTATTAAATCTTACAGTTTTGTCTGTGTCTCAAAGTTGTGACTTTATATACCCCACAATTTCTAATTGGGAGTTTATATGATGACTTTATATCTTACACTGTGAATTTGGTTCTAATTTGAAACTTTTTCTCTGTTTTTGCTCTTTACTCTGGGTATACAAGTTACCATCATAGTCAAATCTGAAAGCTAACAGCAACATATTTGTGCATATTGTGTAAGTACCGTAACAGTATCTGTTCAGTACTGAACCTGTATTGATTGTAGATTTGCTCATGAGAAAATTGTGTACTTCTTGTCGTAGTTTTGTTATTTTATTAAATGTATAATATTTCTGCTGTGAATAAATTGATTTCTAGATAACCAGTGGCAAAACTGTATTTATTTTATAAAAAAAAAAATTCTGTTCTTAGTGGGCAAATAAAATATTTAAGTTGAAAGGGTCTGTTCCCCATGAAATGACTTTTGTTTATGGTTTATGTCTATTCTATAAGGAAATTAAGCGGGGAGGGGTGCCTTCTGTTCTCTGCTGCCCCCTATGATAAATTGGTCCCAGAGCATTTTTTCCATTACCATCCCAGAAAATTGGAAAAATTTATTGCGTGGTGGTATGAGTGTTCAATTTATCTACTTTTCATTTAGTATAAAGGTGAAGTTTTACAGTGAAATTCCAATGAGCCATTTTAGACCATCCAGAGCCATATTAAAAGGAATAGTTCACCCAAATGAACTATTCATCATCGCCATCCATGATGCAGATGAGTTTGTTTCTTCATCAGAAGTGAAATATAGCATTAAATCACTTGCTCACCAATGGATCCTCTGCAGTGAATGGATGCCGTCAGACTGAGAATCTAAACCAGCTGATAAAAATAACACAAACAATCCAAACGACTGCTCCAGTTCATGAATTAATGTCTTGTGAAGTGAAAAGCGGTGTGTTTATAATAAAGAAATCCATCAATTTTAACTGTAACTTCTACCAAGTCCATAATAATGCATTCTTCAATGAAAAAGTCCATCTCCAGTACACAAACATATTCGTTTAGAACTATTGTTTTTGCTCATAAATGGTGCTTGATCTGTGCATATTTCTCCCCTGATTCAGACGAGATGACTATTTTTTTCTGAAGAAAGCAATGTTATGGATAGAGGACTTGTATTTTAGCCAGAAAACAAAAACTGTTTGAAGTTAGAAACAATTAAATAATAGATTTGTTTCTTACAAACCCACAGCCATTCGCTCCCCAAGATGTTAACTGATGAACTGGAGTGGTGTGGATTACTGTGATGTTTGTATGAGCTATTTGGACTCTTCATTAAATATTTGTTAAGTAATACGTTTCTGGTGCTTGACATAAAAAAAATAGTAAAACAAACAAACCACTATTGATTGGTCTTTGAGTTTCATAGCTTTAAAGTACATTTTGGGTACGAGCTGGGTTCCTGTTTATTTCTCACTGTGTCTATAATTTCTTAATCTTAATCCAACACAAAGCAGGCTTGTGTTTTCAGCGAATGACTCATACATACTTAATCAACTCAAATTGCTCGATATCTTGACAGAAAAACCATTTACTTTTTAAAAGCACGGCGAGAAATCTTTTCCTTTTGCTCTCATGAATAAAAACACTGAAAGTGAGGCACGTTTTCTTTCATTTGAAACTCCCGAAAACGAGATCATTTAGTCGCACCCCTGGGATGAGGTAAGCAGTGTGCACATAATCTTTCTTTTATATTCTTTTCTTCTTTTGCCAAGCTTCTCACTCTCTCTGCATTGATCCAGGTTTGTTTTTTGGATGCCACGTCTCAGACGAAAAGTATAGAAGCTTGCTTTGATTTATTTAAATGCAACCTATATTGCACTTTGCACTCTTCTCGCAAGACTTGACGTGTGAGACTTCACAAAGATTGTCTAGAAATGCCCTGCAGCGCATTTATTTATAGTTAAAAGATAACATTTATTTTGATAAGAATGGAAGCATCTCTTTGAAATCGCATTCGAGAATGTTTAATACTGATCTTTGCTCTGGGTTTCTGAAAGGTTCAATCAAAAAGTTTGAATCTAAGAATTTGACATACTGTACTCACACTTATTTACATTTCTTTCATTCAACTTTGTTTCTTTGACTCCTGCATGTTCTTTATTTCCTGTCTGTGTTACAAAGAAAGTTTTTTAGTACAAGGACAAAGGAGATCATCCCTTACAGAGACTTTAAAATTCCTTTGTTTTCCTACACGAGACTTTGAAAAGCTTCGGCAGTTCAGTCACACAGATTCGATTCAGCCATCTCACAGAATCCACCGTTCTCTGTCGATTTAGCCTGCTTTTTATTTTCTTGTGCAACAGATGAATACGCTACTCTGATTTATGCATGACCAGCCACAAAATGGCAAAAGAAAAGCACTTCAGCTTTCAAGGGATGACCAAAGCGTCTTGTCATATAGAAATAGCTTTTTTGAATACAAGTGGATTCCAGGGTTGTAAAAAGAACTGAGAAACATTCCTTAAGTTAAAGTATGCAGACTTTGTCTAAATTTTGCTTTAAGTCAAAGTATCTATTCGACAATACTTGAATATTATATATAATTTTATACAATTAAATTAATATAATACATTTAATATGAAAATATAATTAAGTACACAAATGTGTAAATTTGAACAAGTAATTGAGTGTAGTTTTACCATATTTATATTGGTAAATTATGAGATATATGATAATATGAGAGAATAATTTTATTATTTTAAAATATTGCGACTTTGCATGTTTTACCATTTGCTCATAACAATATAGTGTTTATCTCCATGTGTTTTTTAGATTAATATTACAGTAGTTCAATGATTGTTTTCACAGTGAAAAACATTTTCAATTACTTTAAAAGACAATTTGAACTCAATTTGCTTTCTAAATAAATCTGTTTTTGCATTGAATGATTCATCTGTGCACATTAGACTAAAAGTATTTGTTTTCTTAAGCTTTCATCAATGTAAAGAAACACTTTCCACCTGACTTGTAAAATGTTTAGTATTAGTTGCTATGACAGAGTTTCCCCAGAGTCAAGTAAAGATATTATTGTAATTGCACATTCACTTTGAATAATCCAAAAAAACATTCGCTGTTTTTGGTAATGCAGTCAGGTCTTTGCCCCTACGGTAATAAATCCCAATGAGATGTCATTTCAAGGTTTTTTTTTATTTTCTATGTATACTATAGGTCTCAAACTACAAACACTCATTCCTCAAAGCCAGCTACACATCTACAGTTGGGAACAGTTCTGTTAGTCTCATTAAAATAGCTTGTTTTGTTCTTCCACTCTTGCAGGTTTGCACCTTTTTTTCCCCCATACAGAGACTTTCCACAGAGGAGGCAGCATCTTCTGTTTGTCTGCTCAAAGCCTCTTGCAGAAAAATCTGCATGACAGCTTCTTTTCCCAGGAACAGCTGTATGAAGGGTATCTTTAATGCAAGCTCACAGCGATACAAATCCCTATGAAATCTAATGCTTCCAGGTCATCATATTTCAGGCTAGAGTTTGGGCTGTGAGATGTAATTATTCAGCTAGTACTGTGTCTGTGGAATCACCTCAGCTCTAATATGATTGTCTGAATGTTGATAAGCTCTGTGGTAAAGGAAAAATAATAATAATTACACTGTGGCCCATAATCCAAAGCAGTTTCAAAAGGGTATATTGCTGTGTCTCTCAAAATGTGCTACTTCAAAGTTAAGGCGATTTAATCCCATTCTCAATTTAATTATCAATTTCATCTCAGATATATATCAGATTTCTTTGAAAACTTCAAAATTGAGCTAGAAAATAAATGTGAAGGGTGTAGGGAAGATAATTAATTATTTGAAGAATTTGATGAGAGATGTTTGAGTTCATACTGAGATCGATGTTGTTTGATTGCACACTTTGGCATCTCGTTTTAAGATATTTTTGAGATCTCTTCTTCTTGAGAGGAAAATCTGATAAGCCGGTAATTTAAAAGGATAGTTATCTCAAACTTTACCCAATGATTTACTCATCCTCAAGACATCCCAGGTGTATATGACTTTTTTTCAGGCAAATACAAGTAGAGTCATATTAAAAAATACCCCGGCTCTTCCAAGCTTTATAATGGCAGGGTGTTAATAAAGGCCTTCTGAACGAGGCAATACTTTTATGTAAGAAAAATGTCCATGTTTAAAACTTTATAAACTGTAATCTCTTGCTTCTGCTAATTACCATGCGTGTGTTCACTAAAGAGAGGCATTCCAGTGGATGCACAAATGCATTGATTCACTTTTGAACACCATTCACTGCCATTATAATAGAATTCAGATTATGTATGTCTGAAAGAAGAAAGTCATATACACCTGGGATGGCTTGAGGTTGAGTAAATCAAGGGGTAATTTTCATTTTTGGGTGAACTATTCCTTAAAGCAGTCTCAATTTGGTCCACATTTAATCTCATTACTGTCTCTGAGAAACTATTAAGGTTTCATTTTCAGATTTTTCTGTCCTGTTCATTTACCCAGAGAAATGTTTTATCACTCAGAGGCTGTTCGTTCTCAGGTATTTTTAATAGAGTTCATTCGTTCATTCAAAACCTTTGAGTTTATGTTGGGATCTCTTACTTTTGATTGAAGGCATCGCGATCTTTTCGAAAAGAGACACCTGTGAGATTACTGGGGACTTTTTCTCAGAAGAATATTATAAGAAACATGAGTCTTCTCCTAAGTCTCCAATTTGCTATCCACCTCAAGTTACAGCAGTCTAGAAGAAACAACCGAGATGTTACAGATTCTTCTCTCTCTCCTAAATATCTCATATACAATAGTGTTAGAAAATCTGTGATGGTCCATGAACCTCAGCATTGAACCCACATCAGTCTTGACCTTGATGGCTTCTTACTTTACTCTTCAAAGTTTTGGTGACTCGAGAGTTACAACCTTCTAACTTTAAGAGTTTCGGTGGCTTTCCCCCTTCTTTCTTTGTAGTCCATCAAACTGATTCAAAGAGACATATTGATCCCTCTGCCTTATATGACTAATTCCAACTGAGCTCCACATCATCAAACGCTCTCTGAGATGCTCTGATTCGCTATCAGCCGCAGTGACACAAAGGTGGAACCAAGGCGCCCATCTGTCCATCTCGTCATGCTGTAAATAATGCGGTTTAGCATTTGCTCCGGTTAGCATACGATTACCATGCCTTTCACAGTAGTTGTCACACCATATCAAGAATTTCATCTCTACTTAAAAGAAGCAAATTGGGTTTTTTTTACAAGCTTCGTGTCATGTCCAAAACGATGGTACTGTAGTGTGGTTTGTTTCTGAATAATTCAGTAAGTTGTTAATGATTCATTTATCAGGTAAACCGCATGACCTCTTCGTTTCCCATTTTAGAAATCCCAGTATGCACCACTCCAGCTGTGAAACCTGGCAGGTGCTTTTTTCTCATCATGTTTTTCTTCCACAGCGTTTCAAGTGTAGGCAAATGCTACAGCCCCACACTGTGCAGGATTTTGATGTAAAGTGATCTCCTTGCCTAAATATAAACTGAACAGCATGAAAGGGAATCGGAAAATCTACCGTGATGAGCTGTACATGTCATCTGCCATTTTTAGAAAAGTCATTGTTTTTGGACTTGACTGGAAGAGACAGTGTTGGTTCAACAAGGCAATGCAAAACAAATCAGCCAGATTTATGAATGAATCGTTCACATCGTTTTACCAATTCATTGAGTTATTTCAACCAGTTTTGGAGTTCAATTTATTTTAGTTTATTTTTTACTCAAAATAATGAATAATTTAGGAATCGGACCATGCTATTGTAGTTGAAATCCCACCCGAGGTTACATTACCAGACAATGACTTATTAATTCATTTCCCAACAATTAATTACAAGAAGAGTTCTAAAGCAGAAACGGTGGCATCTAGAATACATATCAAGGATTTATAAACGTGTGTGCAGTACAGAAAGTAACATTTACCTCCAGAGAGCCTGCATTTATTATAGTCAGCTTGTATGCAGTCCTGACCTTTACCCACAGTCCTGCACTCTCCCATTGGCACCATGCAGTCATTAACATGGTTTAACCTTTCATATGCATCAGAGAAGAGAGGCAGACAGCGAGAGTCCTTGTCTGTATTGGTATAAGCAGTCTGAAAACAAAAAAAACTCTCGCCAAACTGCGAGGAAAAACACCACAAGAATCGGCATGATGGAAGTTTAGAGGGATGAACCTCAGAGAGAAGGATGCTGGGGATGGATGATAAAACGATAGAGTTCAGAGACACTGACGAATGGCACAGTCGCTGCCATCAGATATGTTGGCTAAAAATAAGGAGGAAACAAATCAACATGTCGGGCCGAGGGAGAGACAGAGGAGGGAAAAATGAGGTAAGAGAAGAAGACGGGTCAAGCAGAAGACAGCTTGGCCGATGCAATTACCAGCTGCCACTGGAGACCCCGGGGAACCGCAGGTCCTTCTGAAGGGTGTAGTCAAGATCGCCCCTCAGATCTACTCCATCCGAGAAGTCCACTCTAAATCATGTTCTTGACTGGAGATTGCTAAACAGCTGAAACCATTTCAAACTTCAGATAATTAGTTTGAGTCATGAGATGTTTAGAGTTCACCTTTTCTGGATTGCTGGAGACTTCCTATAGTGGCCAACAATTGACCTCAAGTTTTTGTTTGAGAAAATGTGTTCCGAAACCCAGTGAACATCATGGATGTAACAAAGTGTAAATATAACTTAAGCTACCATTTGTGTTCATTATAAAGCAGTGTATCCACATGTATCCTTTGCAGAGAAGGCCCCATAATGCACTACAACACGCTCAGTGAGGGAGAGGGGAAACCCATCTAAGATGGAAAACTTATGGTAGTATGGTAAATTGTTTAGATTTATATATAATTTTCTCAATACTTAAAATTATAGATTAAATAAATGTTAATTCTAATCTAAAATTGATTATTTAGCCAAAATGTGTGTATGCTTTTGGTTTTATGCTTACAGTATATTTTGTTAGCTTAGCAAGCATGCTAACAGAATACTCTTGACATCAATTATGAGTTGTCTCGGGAGGTATGAATGATTAAGTATAAGATACCATTTTGGCCACATTCTAAGGCAACATTGAAAGTATTGTTTGCATATGCACTGCAACAAACAACAACAACAAAAAGCATCCAAGGTAGCCGACCTACTGTAGCAAGATCATCTTCCCTTATGAAAATATGAAGTTTTATTATAGGGATCTCCAATTCTGCTCCTGGAGCGCTACCATCCTGCAGACTTCAGTTCCAACCCTGCCCCAACACACCTGTCTGTAATTACCAAGTAGCTCTGAACACCTTGATTAGCTGATTCAGGTGTGTTTGATTGAGGTTGGAGCTGAATTCTGCAGGAAAGTAGCTCTCCAGGAGCAGGGAGACCCCTGATTTATAGTATCCTACGCTAGAGTCCCAATTCGCATACTATCCGTCCTAAATAGTATGCGAAACTAGAATTAGTACGTCCCAAATCGTAGTATGTTGAAAAGAGTATTCCAAAGATACGCGGATGGTCTACTATTTCCGGTTAGAATTCGAAGTGCAGATCAATGCACACTCTAAGTGCTATTATTGCCCACAACCCATTGCCTGCGGGAGGGAGGAGCTTTGCGATGGCTTTGCGGTGATGTAAACATGGCAGCCGGATGCAGCAGCGGAGATGCGCCTATTGTAAAATGTATTGTGAAAAAAAACGATGAGAAAAAAAGATGGGAATAGTAAATAAAATTGTATTGGACATACAAGAATGAATGAAACGTTAACAGTTGTGGTGTGCGTAACTAGGCAACCACGTTGTCGTTCACGTTGCATGACGTCATCGAAGTATGTCCCAGAACGTGCATACTCTTTTGCTACACACTCAAAAGTACGTACTTTTTCCTCACCAAAAAAGTACATACTTTTAGGTCGTAGTATAAGTAGGCGAATTGGGACTCAGCAATAGTGTTAGTTTAGCAACATGCTAAAAGAAAGCTATATTGAGATCAATTGTGATTTGTGCCCCCCTGTGCTACTTTATTATTTATATTCAAAATATGTCACTTACAAGAGTTGTTTCCATTAGATGCTGTCTTGGATATATTTTGGAACAGACCCTCTGCTAATTAACGTATGGCATTTAATTGGCCTAATATAAAATGTATTTACTATTTTTATTATGCTTTTACTATTTCATAAAAGCAATAAGGCATTTATGGCTGTTCTGTATTGGGAATGGAGTGAAAACTACAAACAAAATTGGTGAGAAAAACCATTTAGTGGCATAGCTAACAATGTATTTTAGCCATTACCATATTCATGATAAAGAACAAATTTATTGCTTAAATATATGGAAAAACAGAACAAATTCCTGTGTGATTTAATGAATGTTTCAGTGTGGAAAAACACTGAAATTTGATCGATGGATCTAATATTAATTGAGTCAACAAGGCAAGATGGTGCTAGTTTTTTTGTTCACAAGACAAAATGACTCATTTTCCATCTTATTTTGTCGCCTCCAGAGCAGTATCTTCTTCTTCATTTTTATTTATTTCACTCTAGTGCTTATCATACAAAAACAACTAGCCTGAGGTTGTTCTATACGGCCATTAAAGGGAAAGATTTGATTTGGCTAATTTGATTAGCAAGATTGAATATCAGTTGGCTAACCTGCTCTCCAAGCATGGAGCAAATGACGAAAAATTGAGTTACAATATTGTAGCAGCTTATTTTGTTGCAGTGCATGAAGTGGAAGAGGAACATCATGAAAATCTTGTAGAAGAAGAATATTTTTACATAATTCGGATAACAGTTTTATTGACTCTGGTTTGATGGAGTTGCCGCTGACAGCCTGGTTAATAAGGGAAAAAAACTGTCAGCTATGATAATTAGCGGTGTAGGATGCAGACATAAACGCAATGCTGGAGGCAACTTCTGCTATGCTAATTGGTGTTAAAAATTTTAATTCAGGGAGAATTAACATGATTCACACTCACAAATAGCTCTCAGCATAGAATTTTTGAGAAATGGTTGGAGTCCAGCAGAAAGACAGGGGGAATGTGAAGTGACTGGGTGGTGATCAGAATTTAATCAGTAAGAACTGATTGGTTGGGCTGGATGATTGACAGCTCTACTCCATCTAAGGGCCTATCTTCGGCTTTCAGTCAATTTTCTAGGTACCCTCCGGGAGCCAAAACCTTGGTGGGAAAATTGCAAACTTCTGATAATGGTTCAGCAACGGAGCTAGAACATATTCTCTCTCGGTATTTACCTTAACAGGAAGTTCCTGAGTGAGACTATCCTAGAATGCCCTTCAGCAAGGTAAGATGTATTTAAAATCAACAGGAAATCAAATTTGGAAAACTCTATTTTCTTTCATAGCACACTTTTCCTGGTCTTATTGTGTTTGATTCTGCACAGCATGGCATTCCAAAGAGAAGATTCAACCAATGTGATTTTACTCATGATCCCTTCCTATGGAAACGGTGGACTTTGTGACAGTTGTAAAAAAATGAAGAGTTTTATTTGAACTTAATCTACATCCAAAATCGCATACTAGTTTGTTCGATATATTATGAATGTGAACAATACCATATTCACCATGTTATTGAAATGTGTGTCGCTTTCCTGTCTAGTGACGACTTATGTTGCTCTATGGGATAGTAAAATGTCCAGCTGAGATTATGAAGCACCCATCTAATAAAGTAGTAATTCATCCGCATACTTTTATGAATTAGGAAATACTATTCTTTTCATGTACTGTTTTTTTTTTTCAACTACTATGGAAGTAGGCATATTTGGACACAGGGTTAAAGCTTACAATGAATTTAGCTGCATGCTAAAACTTACATACCTGTACAAACATATTAATGCTAAGCTTGGTCTGTGGAATCAATACTTTTTATATAAAAGAATGTTAGTATAAGTGTTAAAAGACAGATATGCTATATTATGTGTTGTGAATTTAGCTTCATGCTAAAACACAAATAGCAACATTACGACAAACATGGTAGCATGCAGAGCTGTGTAGATTACTTACAAATTGTAATCCATTACTGAATCCATATTACAAGAAAAAAAAATGAAAAAATATTCATATATATATAGCCTATATATATATATATATATATATATATATATATATATAGCCTATATATATATACTGTATATATGACTGAACCTAAAAGGGAGCTAAGTAATCATATTTTTAGCTAGTAATGCTACATGCTAACATTTCAGTACCAAAACACAGAGTTACAGTAAGATGTATCAGCAGGTCATACTACGTACAGACGTTTGTCCTTTCTTTTGCTTTTTTATCTGTCATAAAAATAAACTTAGCCTTGATTTCGCTAGCATATCGCTAGCCTCTTGGCTTGAAATGAATAAGCCCACAATTATTTAGCATCTTGGGTCCTTTTTTTCACTTTTGATGAGAAAATTAACTCTTATAGCCTTTCTATAAGAAGGTAAAGAAGAATAAAGGACAATAAAACAAGTATTGGAGTTTCTTCTTATGTTATTCGTTTGTTTTGCTAGTGGTTCAGAGACTTCAAGAGGTTTTGAGCTGTTTGGAGAGCAGTGCTTTCTGTTCATAATTTGGAGTAGATCCCCATGAGTGAGCGCTGTAAATCTCCCAGGCACCCCTTCTCCTGAAAATATCTCTGTAGACGGTAACACGCACACTCGGAGCCAGTGCACAGTGTCACTCTTTCCTCTTTTGGCTCGTGATAAGCAACCCATCAGGGCTTTGCAGAGGTTTAGCGGTTTGAACTTCACAGCTTCTCTCTTCCTCTTGGGAGAAAAGTAAGTTGTATTTAAATTGGCAGACGTTTAACATGGAACCGGCAATACACACAAATATAAACACACATGCTCAAACTAAAGGGAATTTTTTTAGCTCAGATAAGCCTGAATATGTTGGGGAAAACTTGAAATTACAGAAACTTTGTCTGCATTGCTCTTTAATAGCTTGTTCTGTCCTGGGAAATCAGAATATATTGCCTTTCACGGCTGATTTTGTGCAGGAAATGGTTTTGGAAATACAAAGCTTTGAAGGCGTTGCACTGTACACCATTTTGTCATTAAAACAGGGAGCGTTTGCAGCAGATTGTGTGTGTTCTGTTGTATGTGCAGCGGGATTGTGTGAAGCGTTGTGTGTTTTTTAGCAGCTGAAAAGAGCCGAAGTGTAAATGTGCTAGCACTAAGGAGGAGTTATGAACAACAGACCCTTCGGTTCAGTTGAATACTCCCTTGAGAAACGCAAAGATGTAGTGTCTGGAGGCAAACAGAGACTGTAGAAGCAACAAACAACAAAAAGAGAGAGAAAGAATAAAAGCAAATGAGAGAGAGAGAGAGAGAGAGAGAGAGAGAGAGAGAGAGAGGTGGGCTAAGTTCAGAAAGGAATACTGACTTATTGCATTCTATAAAATAAAAAAAGATTAAAAATAACATGTGAAACAATATACAGTGTACTACGATCAAATTTCAAACATTAGAACATGAAGTTATGTCACATCCCATTTATGAAAAAATCCCAAGATCTAAATTCTTCTAGAAAGCAATAAGAATAAAATTCGATCAAATTTAGCATAAAATTTCAACATAAAATCACTAAGGAGATCTCCTTTAGCACAGAGATTAAATGAAGCTCAAATATAGGCTTTTGCATGTTTTCGATAAGAAATCGTTGAGATGTCTTTTAGATGACTAAAGATGTCTTTAATTGACTTTCAGAGGTAGCAATGAGATGTAATTGTGACTTTTGCATGTCTTCCCATACAAAATAACTTATGAGATCTTTTTTTATATCTCAGTTGTTTTTCTGAGATAGTAAGGAGATGATTTTGAGATCAAATGGAGACTTTTCGTCTTCCAATTAGAAATTACTCGGATCTCTTTTATGTCTCAGTTGTTTCTTTGAGATAGCAATGAGATTAAATGGAAATATTTAACCTTTGTCTACTCATAACAAAATCACTCGTGAGGATTTTAGGAGCAACATTTGAGGCAGTGTTGATACTTAAATGAAACATACTGTAAATGTGATCTCCATTAAATCTTGTGAGTGCTAAATGAGCAACACGAGGGTTTTCTATGCATAAATAATGCAATCGTTATTTCTATATAAAGAATATTAGCATACAGTCCACAGTATGCATACTACTTTCAAAAGCAGAAGGAAGTAAGCTGAACATTCCAGTAAGACACTTGCATATTCCCATACTTTCTTAGAGGGTGTTTCTGAATGACTGGCTTCCCTGCTGCTGTTTCTCGGGATCTCAAGGTCTTCTATATAAGTAGCAGTTACTCTCCAACTCTGGCCATATTCACCTCCCCTTGTATTTGTGAGCTGTGCTTGCCCCCCCATGTGCAAAACTGATCATATTCTGCTCTATTTCTCATCATCTCCATGCGGCAAATTGCTTGTCATGGCCTATTTGAGGGTCTCCAGCCCTGGTACAGAGCAGCTGGGGAAAAGTGTGCATGTGTTAGGAGAGCAAGGGAGCGTTGCAGAGATGATGCAAACTATAATTACACTATGACTCACACCCGAAATGACCTTTGACTTTAACAAGTCTAGTTAGAGAAACAGCTAGTCACAAACTGTGCCAGTTAAAGAAGACAAAGACTGTAATCAAGCTGTGCACTGTGATGCAAATGAAGAATGATTTTTTTTTCCATGAAGTAAATGTATAGTGTATTTTTAGGACTCCATACTAATTTAGTAATCTGGTTTATTAAATTATTATTATTATTATTTTAGAATTGCCATTAGGAATAATGGGTTTTACAAAACAACAACAATAATAATTAGTAGTAGTGGTCCTAAAATTATGCATTTATTTATTGGAAATATGGTTTTGATTGATTTTGAAATGTGATGTTTTTAAGAGACTCGTATCTTTGTTTTTGAATGTCCTCTCTGTATCTCTTTTTCTTAGTTTTGTCCGGTTCGTGTCTCAGTGACGACCCTGTGTTTGTGGGGGTATTCTCCTATAACATTCCCTGAAGAAAGCAGAAATTGAATTGCTTCAGAATTAAATAAATAAATAAATACATTTCACGTGCATTGAAGGTCTGCCTTCAAGGTTTGCATACTGGTTTTATAGAAAATAATATCATATAAAAGACAATTGTTTGTAGAAGTCATGCTTTATAGCAAACTGGTATACCAATCAACCCGCACAATTCTTCTTTGCTGTCATGGACGTCATTTTTTGGTTGTGTTTTTCTAATCGCTCAGCATTGTAATAGATTTTGGTTCAGCTTAGATATCGATTCAGGAATCAACCCGTTTTTGTCTGTTTCTCTATCTACCTGACTAAGTCAAGTAATCAAGCTTCAATATTTTATCATGTCATCGATATGGATCCGTTGGAAATCCAGCTGACGTGGTCATGGCTTCTGTTGGGATGTCGCCTGATAAGTGTGAGTGGGACAAATGGATGTGCTACTGCAGGACAAACAGTTTAATTAAACCCAGTGACGGGTCATTGATTTCCACGTGTCAAAAGACACATAGATTACAAAAGATTACGCAGAGGATTTTAACAGCACACTTACGTAGCTATTTTTAGAGTTTGTGTGTGTGCATTTGAATTTTATGCCAATTCTGTATATTCTGTGATTTAAAAAAAAAAAAAATTATTAATTTTTTTTCTTTTTCTAAAATAAAATTGTGCAGTATAATTTTTTTTAACTTTGTTGCAAGTACCAAAAAGTGCAAGGAAAAATATTGTAGGCAATTTTTTTTCCTTGTTTATTTGTTTGCTTGTTCATACATATTACCACATCTTTTTGTTAAGAAACAGCTAGTCATAAACTGTGCCAGGTTAAAGTCAAAGACTGTAATCAAGCCGTGCACTGTGCCAAATCAACTCCTCACTCAATTTTAATGTTTAATAAAAATAATAATAATAATAATAATAATAATAAATCGGGTACGGTTCACGGGTGCGCATCCGAGTACGGAAGACAGCGTTCACATCATCCAAACGAACCAAACGCTGTCTTCCGTACTCGGATGCGCACTGAATCAAACTCGGGTGCGGACCAGGCAAGTGAACCAAGTGTGAAAGCACCCTGACATCAATGGAACCCAGGTGCGCACCGAAAGTGCTAGTGTGAAAGAACCCTTAGAAATAAATAAATCCGTCCTTTTGGGAGATGATCAGTATGTTTTTAAGAGATTTATTATGCATAGCCAATGTAGACGATCATATAAAGTAACGACTCGTAACAAGCTGTTGGTTTCTTTGGCAGTATTTGCTCGACCCTACTAACCCTGCTATGGCTAGTCCTCACCTTCAACTGCCAGATTTCAGTAACTCAAGTGAATGTTGCTCAACAGAATTAATATTCATGACCCAAGCTGCTCCTGGCACAGTTGACAGAGCTGCTGACAGAACGTAAACTCCCTCCCGCTTTCAAATGCCATCTCATGTGAGTGTATCCGTGGCAACAAGGCATTTAAAATGGTGTCATACTTGGAAAAAAAAAATAAAAAGCTGTTGAGATTTCTAATGTTTTTCTACTAAAGCTCAAGTTGCTCTTTTGTTCATTTTTTAATCATGCTGGGTTATGGATTATCAGATGTTGTTCATGTCATGCGCTACTGTCATCAAAGCTGACAAACCAAAGACTAAGAGTTCATAAATTTATGCTTATTAAAGCATTTTCACTTGATTGTGTTTGTCATGATGGTTTATTTTTTGGTGTATTGGTGTGTGTGTGTGTGTGTGTGTGTGTGACACCATGATTATTTATTGTTGTTATTGGTTGGTTGGTCTTTTTATCCATAGTGTGTACACGATGGTACCAGTTTGTGTACAGTATTCTATACAGTATGTGTGTTTGTGTTTTTCACTATGAGCATTTGACCCCCAATGTATGCTAGAGATTAACCCATGATGACTGCAGGTGAGTACCAATGTTTATTTTCTCTTTCGTAATTTTTTGAGGCATAACTGTGTCATAACTGTGACATTCGACTTTGAAAGCACCCTTATAAAAACTGTATATTGTACTCTTCTTCTGCCTCCTGTTATCCCTTCGCATGAAAGATTCACCTGTCAGAAAGAGAAAGACCGAGATTTCTGATTCTTTTCGCTCAGACGGTTTCACGGTGGTCAGGCTGATCAAACACAGCCCAGATGACGGACTCTGCAGGTCAGTGGAAGTGGAGAGGTCAGAAACTCACACAGTCTCATAGACACACTCTCAAACACATTTCAAGTCAGCGTGAAATCCCAATTGACCTGATTTGCTTTACCTCCCTGATTCCTGATGCATCATTTTCTGTCACATTACGGAAATAATATGGCTTGTAAATGTCGTTTCATGTTGACTTTGAAGCACAAAATCTCATACACTGTGCTTTCACAAATAAATGCACATGCAGCAGGTGTGACGAAAAAGTGCCGTCGCTTAACTTCATCGCATCTTTTCCTCTCGCTTTACTTTTTTTTCTCCGGATCCCTTGAAGATCTGACACCAAGACAGGCTTGTCAGTCAGTAGGAAACATACCACATCTAACCCTTGATACACCTTCCCACAGGAGGGAAGCCGTGAGAGACTCCAGGGTGTAGCTGCAGCTTTATCTCTCCTTTCATAAATCCACCGACTGCCTGACCTTTGACCTCTGGTATCTGTAGATGCCACATCTGTAAGGCATCACTCCGTTCCGACTGCATTTATTGTCTGCATTTATAACAACTTTTGCTTTGCAGGTTAGTGCTGCAATCACCTCAGTTGTCAGAAACAACTTCACATATTTAAGAGAGCCATGTGGAAGGGAGAAATGGAGTGAATCTCAAGGTTGTGTCCTCTTTACCCACCGAGTAATCTAGAAAAAAAAAGTTACTAAAAAACAACAAATTACTTATTTACTTACTTCTGCCAGACGCACTTCCGCCAGTGCTGGTTGGGCAGCTGCAGGGTCATCAGCTGGGAGCCATCCATCCTTGTTGTTTTGCTCTTTTAATCCCGTAACATCTCTAGGTGGTCTCTCCTCCAAGCCTTGTCTTTTCTGCATAGCCAGAGCCAAAAGCTCCCCTGCTCTGCCTCTTCCGCCAGGTCTTTCAGGGCCTTCTGCAGCTAGGGGCCTCTGACTCCGAGAGTCTTAAGGAATCCCTGCATGTGTGTTCGTGATGGTGATTTTAGTGGCATTGTAATTATTAATAATAATTTATTAATAGTATACAATTCATAATAAATTAATAATTTATACAATATATTATTTTATAAATGTATAAAACTAAAAATATGGAAAATATTTATGTAAATTAATGTATATAAATATGGTAGAATTGGTTGAACCCCAATTCTTTTCAAACTCATTTCTTTGATGGCAAAAAAAGGCAAGTATTTAGTAATTTATGCAGATTTAAATTAGAAAATCATACATTACATTACATTGTTTTTGAGAAATCTTATACTGAGAATTTGGAAAACTGCAAAGTAAAATGTATGGGCACATTATAATAATGATTGTTCCCTTTCAGTCGGTCACTCTCGACGCCACGTCGGTGACCGACGAATATGGGATATCGCTTCGATAGACCAATCTACTTCGAGTGTAAACTAAACGAGCCAATGCACATTGGCATGCAATTATTGCATCCAGCTACCGCTGATCACTGCGTGAGTATAAGAGGGCAGCAGGTGCAATGCATACCAGATTTTCGCTTCGGAGCCGAGCGTTAGTATCGCTCTGCTCAACTGTGTCTGCTGTGAACTACGAGTTCAGCACGCTCTCGGAAGCTTTGTGTGTTGGCGAGACGGCGCTTCAGCGGCGGTCGTTCCTGTGTCGAGTGGATTGCACACTTCAGGCTGCATTACCCCTGTCGTGTTGCAAACGGCCAATTCCCCTGTGCGCCTCAGCACTGGAAAGAGCATTTCCTAAAGAGCAAATTTCTCTAAAAGAGCTTCAGGGGTGCGTCTTTGTAAAGACGACGGATCGTCCTTGTAAGGATGCCGTTTCACCCGTGCGTTTCTGGGTGCGGTCGTTACCTGGCAACGGGTGATGGTCACAATCGCTGCCTCACGTGTCTGGGCGTCGAGCACGCTGAGGTGGCTTTCGTGGATGAGTCATGTTCTCACTGCGGGAATATGACCATCTCGGAGCTGCGAACCAGGCTCCGCTACCTTCAGGGGGGCGGAGTCCCGCTGCCGCGGCCGCGATCTGGGGCTCGTTCTGGCGGCAGACAGACGAGAACCACTTCCGGCAGTAGCGCGGATGGTTTGAGGGTCACAGTGGTGGCAAACCCCGCAGGGAACCAACCCTCTGGGGCCCACCACTCCTCTTGCACCTCCGATCCAGTGGAGCAACCCACGGAACGCACTGGGCCCTCTACAGCGAGCGTACCAGTGGTATCCAGTGGGCCTCCCCCCGACCGGATGTCGATCTCAGCATCGGAGGGAGAGCTGTCGGACGAAGATTCGGTTGCGCTGCCGCCCTCTGGCGGTGCAGCGAAGGGGTATTCGGGAATCCCGTCGGTGGAGCGGGCGTCTCATAGACACAGTGTCCTAAGTCCGCCTCCTCCTGGCGTGGAGACCCGGTGCTTCCTTCCCGGGCCTGTAGGCACTCGTCTGAACCAAGATTGGTTTGCAGCGATCGACCTGAAGGACGTGTACTTTCATTTGTCTGTCCTTCTGCGCCACAGACCTTTTCTGCGGTTTGCGTTCGAAGGACTGGCATATCAGTACAAGGTTCTGCCCTGCAGGCTGTCCCGGTCTCCCCGTGTCTTTACGAAAGTCACGGAGGCAGTTCTCGTTCCTCTCAGAGAGCAGGGTGTTCGCATTCTCGACTACTTAGACGATTGGCTGATACTAGCACAGTATCGAGATCAGTTGTGCGAGCACAGGGATGTGGTGCTCCGGCACCTGAGCCTGTTGGGCCTTCAGGTCAGCTCGGAAAATAGCAAACTCCCGTGGAGGATCTCTTTTCTCGATATGGAGTTGGATTTGGTCGAACAGACAGCACGCCTCACAGAGGAACGTGCGCGGTCGGTGCTAGCCTGCTTGAATACGTTCAAGAGCAGGACAGCGGTCCCACTGAAACTCTTTCAGAGGCTCCTGGGGCATATGGCGGCCGTGGCGGCACTTACACCGCTCAGACTATTACATATGAGCCCGCTCCAGCACTGGCTTTATGGCCGAGTCCTGAGGTGGGCGTGGAAGCGCGGCACTCAACGGGTTAAAGTTAAACCGGCCTGTCGCCAAACCCTCACTCCGTGGTCAGATCTTGCATTTCTCCGGGCAGGGATGCCCCTAGAGCAGATATCCAGGCATGCTGTGGTTTACACGGATGCCTCCACCACCGACTGGGGGGCCACGTACAACGGGCATGCATTCTCAGGGGTTTGGACGGGCCCGCAGCTGCAGTGGCACATCAATTGCCTAGAGTTGCTAGCAGTAAACCTTGCCTTGAACCGTCTCAAAGGTCTCTTGTGAGGCAAGCATGTGCTGGTCCGAACGGACAACACTGCGACCGTTGTGTACATCAACCGACAAGGTGGTCTGCGCTTCCGTCGCATGTCGCAACTCGCTCGCCACCTCCTCCTTTGGAGTCAGAAGGTTCTGAGGTCACTTCGTGCCGTTCACATTCCAGGCCTGCTCAGTCGTACAGCCGACGAGCTGTCTCGAGCAATGCTCCCGGGAGAATGGCGACTCCATCCCCTGATGGTCCAGCTGATTTGGAGATGGTTCGGAGCTGCTCAGGTAGACCTGTTTGCTTCTCCAGAGACCTCTCACTGCCAGTTGTTCTACTCCCTGACCGAGGGAACTCCCGGCACGGACGCTCTGGCACACAGCTGGCCTCGGGACCTACGCAAGTAGGCGTTTCCCCCAGTGAGCCTTCTCGCACAGACACTGTGCAGAGTCCGGGAGGACAAGGAGCAAGTCTTGCTAGTAGCGCCGTATTGGCCCATGTGGACCTGGTTCCCCGAACTAGTGCTCCTCGCGACAGCCCCTCCTTGGCCAATTCCTCTGACGAAGGATCTACTGACTCAGAGACTGGGCACCATCTGGCACCCGCGTCCAGACCTCTGGAAACTCCATGTCTGGTCCCTGGACGGGACGCGGAGGTTCTAGGTGACCTACCCCAAGAGGTAGTGAACACCATCACTTCGGCGAGAGCACCGTCTACGAGACACGCTTACGCCTTGAAGTGGAACCTGTTCGTTGAGTGGTGTTCTTCTCGTCGAGAAGACCCCCGAAGATGCCCGATTGCGGTCGTGCTATCCTTTCTGCAGCAAGGGTTGGAGCGAAGGCTGTCTCCCTCCACCCTCAAAGTCCAGGTTGCCGCTATTGCTGCGTACCATGACCCCGTGAATGGGAAGTCTCTGGGTAAGCATGACCTCATCGTCAGGTTCCTTAGAGGGGCCAGGAGGTTAAATCCTCCCCCCCCCCCCTGTATACCCTCTTGGGACCTGTCTCTAGTGCTTAAATCACTACAGCAGGGCCCTTTCGAGCCTTTGCATTCAGTTGAGCTAAAGTTTCTTTCATTGAAAACTCTGCTCCTGCTTGCACTGGCCTCCATCAAGAGGGTAGGGGACCTGCATGCATTTTCGGTCGACGATTCGTGCCTACAGTTTGGGCCTGAGGCCCCGGCCTGGCTACGTGCCCAAGGTTCCCACTACACCCTTCAAAGACCAAGTGGTGAACCTGCAAGCACTGCCCCTGGAGGAGGCAGACCCAGCCCTGGCTTTGCTTTGTCCCGTCCGAGCATTAAGGTGCTACGTAGACCGGACACAAAGCTTCAGGACCTCAGACCAGCTCTTTGTCTGTTACGGAGGCCGGCAGAAGGGGAGTGCCGTCTCTAAGCAGAGGATGGCCCACTGGATTGTGGATGCCATAACCCTGGCTTATCAGGCTCAGGATGTGCCCTGCCCGTTCAGGTTGCGAGCTCACTCAACTAGAAGTGTTGCATCCTCCTGGGCGCTGGCTCGTGGCGCCTCGCTGACAGATATTTGTAGAGCTGCGGGCTGGGCGACCCCTAACACGTTCGCTAGGTTGTATAGCCTTTGTGTAGAGCCGGTATCCTCCTGTGTTCTCACCTCAAACGGGTAGTGGCACTGAGAGGCCCCGGTTAGTGTCGGCTTGCTTAAACCGCTCCAGAGTGTCCGTATTGTAGACCCTGTTGAGATCCTCCATCACCCTAAGCAGCTGGACGCAGCGGAACGTCCGGCGCCAGACCTTCATGATGAATCTGTGAGAACCATGGAAGGGTGGGTTCCATATTGAGACCTAAGCGGTACTCATATGTGTATAGTCCACGGTATAGCCTTAGAGCCCGTGTTTCCCCGGCAGACTTCTGCCTCCCCAAGAGGGTTCTAATCACCTCAAATTTCTCCGTATACTCCTAAACGGATGCTATATGTGTATTTGCCTCCAAGACCTCCTTCAGGAAGGATGGGGCTTCCGCAGCGTCCCGGCTCCAAGCGGACCGGGTACGTTTTCCCAGTGTTATCCAATCTCACCCAGTGAGGTAGTGCTTTGACAATGGTGAGTGGAGCTACTTGTTCTGAGCCCCGGCCTACACCTAATAGGGGCGCAGGCGGCTCGCACAGGGCACTGGAAGGGGCAGCACCCATGGCGCTTTGATAGGGATCCCATATTCGTCGGTCACCGACGTGGCGTCGAGAGTGACCGACTGAAAGGGAACGTCTCGGTTACGTATGGTAACCCTCGTTCCCTGAAGGAGGGAACGGAGACGCCACGTCCCGTCGCCATGGTTGCTGTACCGCCGCTGAGCTGCCGGGTCCCCGGCTCGGCTCCTCAGCGAAAAACTGGTATGCATTGCACCTGCTGCCCTCTTATACTCACGCAGTGATCAGCGGCAGCTGGATGCAATAATTGCATGCCAATGTGCATTAGCTCATTTAGTTTACACTCCTTCAGGGAACGAGGGTTACCATACGTAACCGAGACATTTATTCTAATTGCTATGCAAAAAGTCTTAATGACCCTTATATAGGGCTATTTTTATTTTCTAGAATTTTATTCCTTTATTCCTCATCATGTTTTTAAGGTGAAATGTGGCTTGGATCTATTTTTTTTTTTTTTTTTTTTGTGATTTTCATCCATTGAAATAAAGAAACAGAAAGTGGAAACCACTAGGGTCATGCCACCAACCACTGAGTGTCAGTTAGTAGCAGCTTGAAATCAGTCTGTTGTCAATCTACTACTTCAACACACGCTGGAGAGTTTCTAGGGAGGAACATTTTGGTTTTTAGCTTGATGAATGAGGATACCAGGTGTGAACCCCAGTCACCTAATGCACTTGTGGTTGTTTTGTCAAAACTCCCCAGAGTGGAAAGGAAAAGGTGTGCGCTTTGTTTTGGTAAGGTTAATGTGAGCTCCTGCTTTCCTCTGTGAGAACAAAATGAGCCCCGTAAATATCACAGATCCAGATGGTACACAAACAAACACGTTCTGCCAAGATCTAACAAATTTTAATTAATTTTAACTTACAGAGTTGACAATGCTTGCAAAAGAGCTAGATACCTTATCATGGGTAATGCATTAAACTTGTAATGCATTTTTTCCAATTTAGATCCAAATAACTATTTTCATTTTATAAATTTAGTTATGAGAGTTGCAAGAAATAAACAGTGATTCACATTTGGGTCAAATAAGATGAAAAAAGAAAAGACTTGGGGTCAAGTTCTTGTCACTGGATCAGTTTTTAATTAAAAAGTCATACATGTCACTGTTGCAGAATCATGGGCAGAGTATCAGGAGGATAATTAAGCTCATGTTTTGATTGTTTAAGCATAAGTGATTTTAATTGATGAACATTAGTTTGTTTATTTATGTAACAAGATTTTGCAGCCTCGTTAGTGTGTGTGTGTGTGTGTGTGTGTGTGTGTGTGTGTGTGTGTGTGTGTGTGTGTGTGTGTGTGTGTGTGTGTGTGTGTGTGTGTAGCTTTGCTCCTACACATTGTGTGTCTTCATGCACAGAGAGTTGCAAAGCAATCATTAACATTTTAATTATTATTTTTTATTATTATTAAAAAATAATAATAATTAGGTCTAAATTTAATCTCAATCTAATTATTTGCGGTATTGTGGATATTTATAGTTAATAGTTTATTATTCATAATTGTGAATAATAATTGTAAACAAGTGTTGAAAATTGCATAAAATGCTCCCAAAAAGCTTAATTTTTATTACTGAAATAGAATAGTGGTTTTTTTTTCTTTCTGTTTTACAGTAAGGAATACTGCAATATAATGATTTTTATTAAATCAGCATTAATAATTATTAGAGTTATTAATTCAGCATTATAGGCAGTGCAACAAACTTCCAATATAATATAATATTTAGGTAATTTTTTTTTTCATGTTAGTAATAAGAAAATCCAAATTATCCCAGTTATAAGGATATGATTAGTTAAGTAAAATGTGAGGAATTCTCATTTATTTTCAGTTGACATATCGTAAATGAAATATGACTCTGACACCTTTACAAAGTTGCCGAAGGACAATGCCTCTTCCTCATTGAGTTCTTTCACACACACACACAGATCCGTTTGGTCCCTGTTGGCTTGGATCACAATCCCCTGCAGGTGTGCGTTTGCTCCCAACGGGAGGCCCATGGTGTGAAGCCTTTCTTAATGCCTGACTGGACCTATCAAAAACAGAGACACCTCTTTCAACCATCTCAGCTTGCATTTTTCCTTTTATTTAACCATGTTTCTCCTCCTCTTATGCCCCGACTGTCTTAGAGGAACGGCTTTGGTATTTGCAGCAACCCGACCTCTGGGGCAAAACCAAGCAACATGGATTTCCATCCCACTGCTGTTAGCCTTTCCAGCTGCCTTTGTGGGTTGATGCTCGTCTCTTTTCGGTTTCCCATCAGCTTGCCAGTGTGAAAAAGACACCAGCAGATGGAAAAAGGTGCACGCCTGTGCCAGAGGATGAGATTCGCTGATAAGACCCCTGTCGATTCCACAGGTGGTCACTGATCGGGGCTGAGAGCTGCTCTAGTTATCATCGTCTCATTATAACCCCCTGACAGGCACTAGGAGAGAGTAAGAAAGAAAAAACCCAAGGAAGAGGAGAGGAGGACCATCAGGAAGACAGCGAAAGAGAGATAAATGAAAGAGAATCACCTTCATCCATCCGTTCTTGGCCCGCTGTGAGTCTTCCTGCCATTGCCTTGTGAGAAGACCAGGCTGAGGTTTCTCA
Source organism: Carassius carassius (assembly GCF_963082965.1). Taxonomy (NCBI): domain Eukaryota; kingdom Metazoa; phylum Chordata; class Actinopteri; order Cypriniformes; family Cyprinidae; genus Carassius; species Carassius carassius. Next base: position 6,355,272 of record NC_081802.1, on the reverse strand, counting down.
TTATATCAGATGGTTATATTTTACCTCAGAGTCTCACCAAGACCAAAATATCCCCTGTTCAAAAGCTGCCTTCAAGCCATGTCTGAGTTATTGCATTTACATGAAGAATCCACATGTACCTCCATATGGGAAAAAAAATAAAATTCACAGAGGTTCTATGTTTGAGCTTTTCAAGTAAAGAAATCGTGGCTTAAATGTGTTATCACTCTTTGTATTTTGGTTGTAACTATATATGTTGACTGTAATAATCTTCTAAACTTCCCTGGAGGAGTTAAAGGGTGCCGATGCTACAAAATGCTAATGCTGCCAATAATAACATTTACAACTAAATGTAATGTATAATACTGATTACAGGAAGACAATTCTTATTTCTCAGAGGTTTCTCTTTTAAAGCTCAGGAGAGTTCACAGTTATGCCTCACTCATGGATCTCACTTGATATTTAACTTTGTCTCAGATTTCTTATCAATATCTAAAGGAGAAGCATGTGAAGTTACTAGCATCTTTTTAGGGTTTAAATCTAAGAAACTGGAGATTTAAGCAAAAGTCTCTATTTGGTCTCTAATAAATCTCTTTACTGTTGAGATCTCTGCAGAAAATCTTGAGGACATGTGAAATACAGTATCTAACTTGATATTTAACTTTGAGATGTTTCTCTGAAAACTCTTTGGCAAAATACAAGTGAAAAATAAATGAGGCAATGAGTGAGGTCTTTGGATGAGCTTCAGTATCTTGACAAATCCGAGCAAACTTTGTTGAGATCTCTTTGGAAACTCTGTGAGATTATAATCTTTTTAGACTGCAATTTCAACCAAGAGGGACAACCGACACACCCCTAGAGGACCATTGAGGTTCAACCCGAAGGGGGTCCTCTCCAACAACTGCACTTTAGCTCTAGCCATCAGCTAAAAATGTTAATGTTACAAAACGCTATTGATGCTAATTGTAGCTTGACATCATTAGCATTTACGGCTAAAGGTAATGTGTTGGTTGTTATAAAGGTCAAGCTATTCTAAAAGGATATGCTTGCTGTTTAAAATTTAGTATCTTTGAAAACCCCAAGGTAAATCTGATACCAGTCTGGAAGAGAGGAAAATCGAAAAGAAAATGAGCCTGGAAAAAGAAAACTTCTTGAGGGTGAAGTCCTAAACTCATTCGGTTTCACCATCAAAGAAACCGCTCATCTTTCTTCCTTTTTTTCCTTCCTCATATCTTTGATATTCAGATGTGAGGAGCTGTGAGAAATGCATCTTTATATTTGTTTGGAACTTAGAGAGCAAGTGAGCTGGATGGAAATGTCAGCGGTGTAAATACCAGCATTTGTTCTCCTCCTCGCGATCAATAGAGAATATCATTGTATTCCCTGTATCCCTCCACATAGCTCAGGCATGTAAAGTTTCCAGAAGTTCCTTTTGATCGCTCTCGCTCCTTTCAGACTTGAGCATGTGTGTCTCCTGATTGTGGCCTTATCTGTGCAGGATGATGAAGAATCATTCAGAGAAGACAAGAGACAAAATGAGATTTCTTCTACTGTATGTGTAATTTCAGTCATAATCCTGTGTTCTCTTCTTTTTCTTGTTGTAGAGCAATGAAAAGACTAGACTACACCAATAGGGTTATAATTTCTATTCACAGAGCAATGAAAAGACATGATGAAATGAGAATAACAGAGAAGTTAACTTTAGCTATTAACAGAGGGATGAAGAAAAGTGATGAGAAGAGTACGACTGAGACAAGAAAATTCATAAAGTTGTCCTTTCTATGAAGAGAAGAGACAAGACGATAGGTGACAAGAGTGTTAGTCAAATAGCTTTTATTAGCAGAAAAATAAAGAGACTCTTCTCATCCTATGACCAGATTTGAGGAGCTGAGATGAGATCAACTGTGAGATATTACTCTCTTATCAGGAGAGAGCTGAAAAAAAAAAGAAATAAACAGTGGGGCCTAGTAACCAAGATTTATTACAGTAGAAAGGCTCTGATGGACAGAACAAAGGAAACACAGAGGAACGCGTCTCCAAATCCAGTCCTTTCTCCCCCAAAACTGTCGTATTCAAGCCACTCCTGTCTGTCCTCATAATTCTCTTCGGCGCATCCTCCATAAAACACATCGCCCATTATAACGGGAGCCCATGTGGTTAGAAAAAGTGGTGAGGAGAGAGTGAATGAGAAGAAAGGGTGTAGTGATACATGTCTGTTTTAACCTGGAGACTTGGTCTTTCTGGTGAGATGTCAACAGCACCACCTACTGGAGGTTTTGGGAGTTTTGTTTTGACACACTACGTTTGGACTTTTTCTTCTTTTGCATGCTATTCAAGCATTAAACCGACTTATGCAATCCCCTTTTATCTTGAGAAGAAAAATATTTATCCAGCGTGCAACAACGGCGGTTTAAAAACAACGATTGGTTTAAATTTCACACTTCAGAGGCGAACTCAAGCTTCCGTTTAATTAAACCAGCGCCGCTGTCCTCGTCGGAGTGATGAAAGAGGGAAAAACTCGACATGTTTGAATCTGTAAAAGATCCTGTGGGTTGACCCCGCAGCCGTTGAGTTTTGGCCCACTGTGTGGGAGAGAGGTAATTGGCTCACTGTTCGTTAGCTAATTTGCGTTTTCCTCGTAATTGTCTGTTTTCGTTATTCATTTGGGCTGTTCGCGATGTGGTAATGAGCAGTCAGCAGTCACATGAAGGGGCCGTGGGTGGTGGAGGACACGCCAAATGAATTATATTATAAATAAATGGATTTTCACAAGCAAGGTGTGTGTGTGCATGCGTGGGTGTGTGGGTGTGTGTGTGTGTGTGTGTGTGGTTTGGCATGAACTTGTATGGCTCTCTGATGATTTTCGGTTGTGGTTGATGATGATGTGGGTCAGATGTGACCACACTGTTGTTCTGCTAATAAACACACACACACACACACAAACACACACACACACACACACACACACACAGAGATAGAGAAACATGAGATATTGCGTTCCAGCATGTATCCCCAGCCCGGAGGAAACTCAGATGTTGCTCTTTTATTTCTTTTTTAACCTAGTGCCTGGTTCTATTTCAAGTATTTTTGTCTCAGATGTTTCTCCTAAAATTCCTTTTGAGGAATTTTGAGGCAGACAACACAATTGTTGACATGCAGTTGCGATCCAGTTTATATAAATGTGGCTAGCATATCTCAGAACATTTAGTCTCCATTAAATTTTATTTCCGTTAATGAGAAACAACTGAGACATTAAAAAGATTTTGTGATTTTTCATTTAGATGTTGGCTACTTAGATTATCGTCCTAGAAGAGAATCACTCCAGTTTAATGGATAAAATTACAAATTTAAAAGAATTTTAAAATTTTTTAATGTTTCCTTTATTATTGTCTTTGTCCCAGGGTTTTCTCCTCAAATCTTTTCGGGAAAAGTATCATTCAAATTGGATGAGAGCATTGTTGGTGTAAAGTAAGAGTATAGAGTTAAAATAAAGTGGGATCACATAGCTCAGATAATTTATAGTGTTGGGAGAATTTGATGAGAAATTATTGAGTTCATAATTATATTTTTATTATTATTTGCAGGTATTGGTATCTTGTCAGAACTGAGCAAAGTGTAAAACATACCGATTCTTCTGAATTTTTCTGAAATCTGAAGCAAAAGTTTCCATTTTTTGTCCTTTAATGTTATTGCTGTCTAAGAGAAACTATTGAAATTTTAAAGAGACCTTGTTTATTATTGAGGTCAACCAAAATATAATTCAACATTAATCTTTTATAGTTTTACTTCGCAACTAGCGTATCATCTGTGTCTCAAAGATTCTGCAAAAATGTGTCGAGATATATAACAATGTGAATAGTATAGCTTAAATTTTGGTTTATAAATTTCATAAACTGTATTTAAGTTCATATTGAGATTTCTGGCTTTTGCTCTACATTTAATCGTGTTGCTGTCTGAGAGAAACGTATTTTCTTTTTGGTTCTTTCAAGAGCTCTTAAAAAGTCAGAGTGGTTAATTTTCATGGTCTCTTTTTACTTTCTTTTATTCTACTACTCACATTCTACTATCTGTCTTTTTTTCTTTCTTTCCCTTCCAGCTTCATGTTGCCATTTCAGTATGTAGGGCGCACAAATTCGGAATGAGTGTCTGCCTCGTTAAATGTTGTCACATGTCTCCCTTCATCGCACCTTTTCCTACATCTTCCCTTCTTTCCCATCTCTCCCTTCTTAATTCGCTCGGCATCGTTAGAAGCTTTGGACAGTCGTGTCAGACACACACACACACATACACACCCTGAATATCAGTGTAAATTTTGGCAGAAATGTGGAACATAGCTGACAGCATGTGAGACAGAGAGTATTTTATTGTCGAGAGGCTTTCCCACTTCTTTCTCTGACTGACTTAAGCAGGATTCGTTTTCTAAAGCCAATTTGTGCCACTATTATGGCATTTGAGACTGTTTTTTTTAGGGATCAAAGAAAGTTTTGTTGTAGAAACAAAATCAGTGGTCTTTTGACAAGTATTTGCTTTTGCAGTGAATTTTAGCCTATGTTAACTAGTTTAGTGTTGGATGATATATCGGTTGCCATATTGGTTATAAAACAATATATATATATGATTTTCATTTTTCATACTGTACCTCATAATGTTGTGATTATAGCTTGATTTGACTTTTTTGTTTTATTACTAATTTATTTAGACAAAATAGTTCCGTATTTTAATATCGGCCAATATCGGTTATCGGCCACAGCATGAAAATAATTATTGGTTTATCTGTATCGCCCAGAACTTCAATTCTGTCAGTTGTGATCATAATCTTTGCAAATGTGTGTCATACAATCTGGCATATTGACATATTGTTGATGTCGCACAATCTGGTTCACAATATTTAATCCAAAAAAAAAAAACAGAGCACCAGAGCAAAATGACATTGCTACAGTAGTGCCAATTCTAAGTAGATCTGATTCTCCTTATTGATTTATCTCTCTTTTTACGCTAAGTTAGATTACAGCAGTACTTAGCAGCTGTTATTTTAATCAGAAAGTTGGCAAAAAGGTCTAAATACATAAAGAAGGTCCAGTGCAGTGACAAATTTAGCTGTAGTTACAGTATTTGAAAGAAGGTCAGAATAAATGGAGAAGTAATGTGAAAAAGATAATATAGACATTCCTATCCAGACTGTATTGAATTTCTTAGAGGATACCGGAATTAGCCAAAAAAATAAATAAATAAATAAATGCTTCGTTATTTTTTTAAAATAGAGATTGTCTGACATGCTTGATTTTGACAAGACTGAAATCAGATCAATACATTCTGTCGCTGAAACCCCTGAAGTCTTCCATAATCTTTCTTTGATTCATTTCTATTCAGACTAAACATATTTTTCCTTTTTGATATTTCACTGAGCATCCACTACAAACTGATGAGGCTTGTCTGCAACATTTAAATACCAAGTACTTTAGGGGTCATATTATACATATGAATCATTCTTTATGTTTTTTGAACCAAAACAGCTAAGGAACCAAGAACATTGTACAAGATTGAGGGTTAGTAAATAATGACAATATTTGAATTTGTGGCTGTACTGTTTGCTAACATTAGAGTTTCAATGTACTTTTGTCCATCTTAACATTGGCAGTTGCACTGAGAAACGTACACCCATGCTAATTATTTTTCTTTTTTAATACGTTTGCTTGAAAACACAATTAGTGAAGACTGCACCAAATATTAGCAAGTCATAAAATAAAGTCACTATGATCATTGTTTTCCTTTCTGTAAGTCACAGAGAATGCAGCAGGTCAGTACATGAGTTTACTCACTATATGATCCAGATGTAGTTGGCGGGTGGTGTCACGGTGCTGCCCGAGTCCCCTCGCTCTGAGCAGCATCTGTGGCTGCTGACAGCCAGCATCAGTTCATTTCTGAGCAGAAAATGGCTGTAATTAAAAAGCCATTCTGGATCCCTTCAGAAGCCTTCCGCCCCTCGCCGCCAAGAGCTTCCCCTTTGAGGGAAATAGTGTGAATGAGCGCCGTAAACAGAAAGCTGATGTCTTCTTTCTTCATTCGGAGTATATCTCTCAAATGCATCTTTTATATACTTTAAAGTTGGGACTGAATCTTGTACAAGACATCTGCAATATCATAGCCAGAGTTGTGTGCAGGCAATGCAATTCACTTAATTTCGAAAAACATAAAAATTTAAAATTCATACAATCTGTTTACATTTCATTGACCATACTTTTTTTTTTCCTAAAAATCATTATTTTCTGTGCAAATCATACTGCAAGTTTTATGAAATCACCAATAATATAATAACGTCAAGTCTTTAAATTCTATGTTGCTATCTAAATATCTAGTTTGAAGGACTTTAAGATACTTTCACTCGGAAAGAAAAAAAAAGAAAAATTTTTTTACAAAGTATTTTTTTTATTTTTTTGCATTAAACTATATATAAAAATCAGCTTTTACACTTAAAGGCGCAATATGTAATTTTTCTGCTTTAAAAATAGCAGATATCACTATATCTATGTTATATATATATTTTTAGTTGTGTACTTACATTATCCCGACAGTTTCCACGAACTTTCAAATCCGGAGAAAATTATAGTTTAATTAGAAGACACGGCACGTTTCTTTATTTCCGTTTTGTCGCCCGTCTATGGCGTCATATAAACTTTGACCCCTCTAGTTTATCTAACTGCCTGCGGAACCCGGCGGAGCCGCCAAATACAAAGGTGAACAGAAGCAAAGGAGAGACGAAGAAGAAAAAGTAGTAGCTAGCCTTGATCGAGACTATTATATTTTATATTTATATTGTTTATATTAGTATTTATACCTCAATCAATAACTTAGTTATGGATCATGATTATGCTTTGCCTGCACATTCTGTGAAGCGCAAACATACGGGTGAAATAAATGACCTGAGAAGGTTTTGGGACAAGAGAAGAAACGAGACACGGGTAAATATTGGAGTTGCATTTCCAAGATAGAGAGAGCTTCGTGACAAGCTGAAACTACAGAGAGATGCTTGCATTCTAATAAAAAGGTATGCATCCATTCAGCTAACTATATCTATCCGTATATTTTGTGAAACGATGATGTCTTGTGTAAAACCTAAACGGACTAGCTCTCATGTAGAGTATAATGTAAACCTACATGTGTTCTATATCTAGCTGGATAAAGTAGCTTCAAATGCAGTTCACTATCTTGTTCGATATCATAGTATAAAAGTAATTATAATTATTAACGAAAGGCAACTGTGTTTTTTTAACATATATTACTACTAGCTAGATGGAATATTGATTTGATAGGGGTCTGATAATTCATATATCTCTCCGTTCGAAAATGCGTGAGGTGACATAGAGGGAGACCGCTGACAGACCAGGCTCTTGTCTTCATGACAACAATATCTATACTTTATGTTGAACATAAATATAAAGCCTACTGATAAAGGACACCGTAAACAGTATTGACGGCAAAATAGACTATGTTTGACAGGTTCAATATTTGAAAATCGATAATTATTTATTTATTTTTTAAATTACATTTATATCTGAATTTATGTCAACCTATAGACTTTCAAACATCAAACTGTCATTAATATGTATTTGTGTACAAAATTACATATAAACATATTTTCCTATTATATTTTGCCTGGAAACGCTTCCAACACGCTTGCGTGTCGCGTGAAAAATAGGCGTCGGTACTATTTCTAGCATGCACTTGTTTTCCCCTGAGACGCGCGTCTCACGCAGGCAGTCTGCAAGCTCTAACCAATTAACATGGGAGCCGAATTAAAAACTGACACGCCACGCATCCAGTGTGTCGCCGGCCTCAGTTAAAATGAGTGAGGAATGTGGGGAGCGACAGAGCGCGTTTTCCAATGAACAACAACTCCCATGAGCCTACGCTCTTTCCCGACGTCATCAAAGTACGTCTTATGTTATTATTTTGATTGAGTGACCCCTGGTGGCCAAAAATCCAATACTGTACGTTTAAGAGGTATTTTGGAAATGATCTGTAAATTAATCATTCTAAATTTTAAATTAAGATATTCCTGAGATCCTGTGTCTCACATTTGTTTCATGCAAGGACATTTTCTTTTTCTCACCATTTTCTAGAGTAAGTGTTGAAAATTTGTTTTGCCACAATGCATATAAAAAATAGATTTTTGTATAGCTTTTTGTGTGAAATGGCAAATATAACTTTGTACAGCCAAGTGTTTTGACAGGAACAGAGGGATTGTAAAAGAACACTTAATGAAAACTTGGATCTAAAGGCTCAGGCTGTCAGAAAGTGTGAATATCTGTATTATGAATCCTGGGTTTGAAGAATATATCCTTAGATGATTTGGAAGATGTGAATGAAAACAGATCAAATGATCAATAGTGTTGAATCGTCATGCTTAAAAGTTTTTTAAACTTAAAATTCTACCTCCTGTCCAGTGTAGTGTGCCAAGACAAGCTATCCAGAGGTCGCAACCCATTTTACTTATACAATCTAATTTTTTTCTTGGAAGGCAACTTATTATGAATGGATGTTAGCCAAAAAAAAGAAAAGCCTTTTGTTTAAAGACCACATTTTGTTTCTTTTTTTTTTTTTTTGTGCAAAGCAAGACCCGAAATGCATTTGCAAAGTATTTTGATTTCAAGTTACTTGCAGAAACAATATCAAGGCCCTAACATCTGCGTGCTGACTTCACCAGTTCCTCCACAGCCAACTTCCTCCAAACACATGTGTTTATGGGTGTGGGTCTTTCTTTCTGGAGCCCCTCTTCATATCTGCAGCTTATTTGAATTCAAAGGGTGGGGCTACACATTCAGTTAGCAAACATTTTGTATGTGAAAAACGCCAGAGAGATTGAGCCATCCAGATAGACAGACATGGCCCTGTAGCCATACGTCAAAGTCGAGATAACTGCCACAGAGCACCAGTCGGTGGACGTCATCTAGGCAAACCAAGCGAGGCAACCTGCTGCAGTTGGCCTGGTAAGTTTCAGCTCTGTCATTCACTTACTTTGTTGGGTTTTTGCTGTCGTGAGACCCTTGCGTTGCTTCGTGAGGACACGCTGCCGTTTCGCTGGGACAGAAGGTGAGCACATTAGATCCCCGCTGCAAGGCAGCACCTGCAATGTAACTAATAGCCGGTCTCATTCTGTCAGAGAAAGCTTTCAAATATGACAAATAAGACTCATCACAGGCGCCTGGTCTTCAGTGTCATTTCTGGCTTTTCCTGGGAAAATTTTGAAATAATCCACAACACCTTAATTAGCTGCCTAGCAAACGCATTTCCTCTTTATGCTGATGTTAAGAAGTTTGCTGAAGCTGAAGTTAACTTGCTGTTCACTGCCTACGTAAGCAGATGACTCATAAGTGACTGATTTGGAACGCTCGACATGCAGCGAACCCGCCACTCATTCCAGCAGAGTTTGGCATTAGCACGCCGCTTGATATTCCTAGCTTAAAAATGACATAGCAATTGTATATATAAGTCCTTTTTTAATTAGACTTGAGGTTTAAATGTTTTTCTTTAATTTAGAGTATACTGTGAGTAAAACAGTAAATTTTGTATTATTTATTGATCATTTTCACACATTAGAAGCATGTAATTAGCATTTCTCTCGACTCATTGAGGTCATTGTAACGAATGCTCACAGCTGATTCCAGTAGAGTTTGGTTTTAGTTTGTTGCTAGGCTAACAAGCAAAAATGTGCATAAATAGTATTTTTATTAGACCTTGACTTATATTGCTATTTTAATTAAATTTTTTGTATTATTATTTATTAAATTAGTGAATTTCTAGTGGAGTTCCTTGTTGTTGTTGTTGTTGTTGTTGTTTTCCACATAACTTGTCACAATAGAAGCACGAGAAGGACATTACACACAAATATAGATTTTTTTTATTTTTTAAATAAACTAGATTTCCAATGAATATTTTACAGTACTGAACAAATTCAAAGGTTTTGCCACAACGTGTTGCAACAGAAGCACAAGACTGACATAACGCAGACAATAATTGAGAAAAATATATAGTTTTTTTTTTTTTTATTATAATTATACCAGGCATTTCCATATATGTATGGAATATACATATACTGTATGTGTGCAGCAGCAGCCAATCAGCAACCAGATCTGGCTTGGAGATTCTGTAGCACAGCCAACAGCTTCACAGTCTGATATAATGTGATATAAGACTGTCTGCACTTTCTGATCGCAACTGATGTGTCAGAGCGAGCCGAGAGTCTCATGCAGCCGTTTTTGAGTAGATGAACCAGTATAGAAGCAAATACAGTGTACAAAACATACAATCTAATATGAATTTGTATTTGAAAGTCTGATATCCCAATGTTTCTTGACAAATACAGGAACTTTTACAGTCAGACTACATACCTGCAAGTAAGTCATGGAGACCAGAACTGTCCCGAGACACGTCCCGAGCATCACAACTTATCCAGCTCGACAGACCGTAACAAGGATTTTACCCAATGACACCCGTAAGTGTGTTTCTCATTATTCTGAATAACCATGGGGCAGTTTATACATGCTGTCACTCTTTATGTTAAAGGGGTAATCGGGTGCCTATTTTATAACAAGTTGATATGGGTCTTAAGGAAAATTCTTTAACATAGTTTGTTTACAATTTCTCAATCGTAGGGAAAACGTCTTTTTTAAAAAACAGCTCTTTTCAGAGTAAGCCATTTTGTAGCATTTTCCTTTAAATGTTAATGAGCTCTGCTGACCCCGCCCCTCTCTTCCGAGCTGCTCTCTGAGGGACCGTTTAGTTTAGCTGCATTCATAGTGAAACTTGCTAATTAGCACATTACTAGGAAAGGCGATTTGCAACGATTCATTAAAAAAACCTTAGACTCACTTCTCTGTATGAAGCTGGATCACAAATGATTTGCGTAAACATTCTTGTCTACATCTACTCCGGTGGTGAAACAATAGCGGACTGATGACAGCTCACTCAGGGCGGATCTTAGGTAAGACGCCAGTCCAGTCTGTGCTAAAACACTACTGTCAATCAAACTACCATGGGAGGGGCCTGTTTTGTGACGTCAAGATTTTAGTAGATTTAGAAAAAAAACACTGGGTGGATTTTTATTATTATAGGGTGGTTGTGTACACACACTGCCAACACACATTTCAGTTACTCAGGAAAGTGTGTTGATTCTTCAGACTCCTTGTTTGTGGATATAGCAGGCTGGATCATGAAACAGATCTACTTTTGTAATATGGATAAACATTCAATAACTTTCTGTTAATATATGTATATCTGACAGGTTATGGCTGTGCAGTATATCAATATATTGCATTTCTCCGCAGCCTTTAATGTCTTTATGTCATCATAAACGGCAAAGATTCTGATTCAATACCGGTCCACATGCTATTCATGCAAACAGCACATATTCAGCCAATGCTTTAGAAGGACTTTGGCCTGCGCTCTGACTGGCAGGAAAGTGGAGTGCCTGTATATTTTGCTGTTGTCTGAAAGATCTCCATGTTGGAGCAATAAAAGGCTTTTCTTCCAGTTGCGTTCCTCCCTTTAGCCGTTATAGAGTGCATCTCGCTAAACAAATTGCACATCACTGTACCACACGGGCCAGCGTAGAGCGAGCAATGTTTTGATAGCTCGAGATTATTGGGCTGCCATACGGGCGGTAACTTACCGAGAGAGATTGTACAACAGTTATTGTGTGCTCACAAAAAGGACCATAACAGTCTATACCAAAAACCCATTTGGCCCATAATTGTTTCTCTGGGGTGCTTTTGTAAAATAAAGTTTGCATAGCTTTTTCATGATAAAACTCAAGCGTTTTGACAGCTAGTAATTAATTCAAGGGAAAAATGTTGTCCAGTAAAGTTGCTTCACATGTAGTCCAGTCATGTGACTTTGTGATGCTGAACAAGCTAAAAACCTTAAGGCACTATTCAGGCAGTGATTGTTTTGTCATTTATTGGATGAATATATTGTTGTTCATTCATTGTCCTGGAGAAAAAATCCCAGCTGATTATTATTATTTCCCATTATTTTTTATTTTTGGTAAACCATCAATGCCTGCATTCTTGTGTGTAAAGAATGAGATGAGCTGTAAATTGGAAGATTTAGTTGTGTTGCCTTATGTCTTGCAAATTAAAAACACAATGAGTTGTGAGTTGTGAGTTGTTGACTCAAGAACCTCAAACTCGTTCCACCTAGTTTGTGAATCTTTCAGTCAGTCCATTTCACAAACAAATCATTCAACTGGTTTCATTAACTTTCATAATCATTCTGTCCTATTTGTGAGTGAATCAATCATTTATTTTTCATGAAATCATTTAATTCCCCAAGTTCTAATGATAAAAGTGTCACAAAAAGCCTGTAATTTACTTGTATCAGAGTTGAATTTATTAAAGAATCATTATTTTGAGTCAAATCCTGTCAGACAATTATTTGAACAGATTTGCAGAATAGGTCTGAACAAATCAATTAGTCCAAAAACTGTACAATTCAGTCATGAAATGGATTGTTTGAAATGTTGACAATCCATACTAAATGAGTCGAACCTTTTACTGTTAATATTTTCTGTTAAAGTTGTAAATTACCTCATGTCCATTTTTTAACGGCTAGAAAGCTTTCAAGATCTTTCTCTTGTCTGTCCTGCCCTGAGATGTCATGTAATGATACTTCTCATTATTTGGAATTCATAACAAACTATGTTTCATCTCCAGGCTGAGGTTAAAATGGATTTGAGATTTATTGTTATTGTGCCTCTTCAGATCCGGAGGGCATCCCCGTCATTTCCCCGAATGCCAAATCGATTGCACTTTTGAAGTTACCTGAATTAAGAAGCCCTCCAGATGAAAGCTTTTAAAGTACATACCGAGTGGACAGGGAATTGTGGGATTGCAGTCAATGGGGCATGTCACGGTTTCCATGGTTGCCGTCTCCATGGAGACGCCATATGAGAGAAGCATCCTTGCTGATATAGGTTCAGACGACATGCGAGTAGATATTGGCTCTATAAAATCCTCAAAATCATTTACACAATGTGAAGTCACTGATAAAGGTTAAGTGATTCAGTGGGTTATCAACTCGAGACCCATTCAGACCAATTCAGTCCGATTTGTGAATTATTCAAAACAGTTTGTGATACAGTATTAGTCAGTTCATTTGATGAACGAATTGTTCAGTTGTTTGATAAACAAGTCATTCTTTCTGATTTGTGAGTGAATTGATCATTTCTTTTGTTGAATCAATTATGTTCGTCATTCAGGTTGGCTCTATGAATCATTCTATCATTTCTGTAAGTCATTCAGTTCAATTTGTGAGTGAGTCAACCAGTTTGTTTGGCGAGTGAATCATTTAGACTTGTTGTATCATTTTTGTGAACAGGTAATTCGGTCCAAATTAAGAGTGAATTAATCATTTCGTTTGATAAATGAATCATTCAGATCATTTCTCTGAATCATTCTATCATTTATCATTGTGAAGTCCAATGTGTCAGTCATCCATTTTCATGGGTGAATGAATCCAGACCAGTTGGTTCATCCAGACCAGTTCTTTGAATTTGTTTTATTATTTATGTGAACTAGTATTCAGTCCAGTTTGTGAGTGAGTAAATCAATCAGTTCATTGGGTTAATGCATCTTTCAGACCAGAACCTGATTCACTGAAAAGATTAGACTTAAATAAATGATTCTTCACAAATTAGTCACTGTTACTAATGACTTGTAATATTAAGACCATTGTTATGATCCAAAAAGTTTTTTTGTTCATTGAATGTTCTGTTTTACACACAAGAAGATCACATTGCATTGACTTTAATGGCATTTATTGGTATTTACTGGTCTAAGGTGTTCTAGAAGGTTAATCAAGTGCACTACAAGGTACTGTATTTCAAAGGGTCGCTGTTTAGCATGCTCCTGTTAGCAATCTACTACAAAAAAGCACCTTTCTCCTTTGACTTCTATTGAAATGTGGCCACATTTTGTTAATATATATATTTGTTTTCCAGTGACAAATTTTCTTGAGAACTTAAGCTGGCTTTTGACCTCACACTTCAAGATAGCAAATGACTTGGAGGACCTTAAACCTTCTTGGTTGACCTGCTAGGCTGCGTTTGGTCAAGTTGGTAATGGTTAATCATGTTCTAAAAACCAGACTGAAAGCCATGACCTAGGTTGAGAACTTACTTTGTCATTGGACCAATGTCGATAAATCTGCAAATGTTTCCACTGAGAAGGACACGACAGGAAAAAAAACTTAAGGAATTTAACATTTCCACTACTTCCATGAACTTGGAATGACACAGCCTGAGGTAGGGTTACGAACACAGCAAAGCATTTCACACATTCGCTAAAAGAAGACCGGAGGCATTAGACGACATGAGCATACACTTTAGCACAATCCTCGATGGAAAAAAAAAAGTTAAAAACTCGGGTGTGGGGTGAGATATCCTCTCCTGTTGGCACTTTCTTCTCACTTAGAGCAAGAGCAGTGGAAACATTTGATCCTGAGTGAAAAGGAGATAGGACAGGGACAGGAAGTAGGTATAAAGTCACAATTTTTCAGTTGTCATACAGGCAGAAAATAATCAGCATGTGTGTTCACATTACCGCAGGAACAATAATAGCCTAGGAGCTCGGAAATAACCTAAAGTGTGATGTACAGTGTATACTCAAGCATGCTGCTAGAGCAAACGGGACTGAATTGTAAGAGTGTGTGGTCTTTCTCTCTATGATACACACACACTGTGTGCGTTAGATTAAGTGGGAGTGGTGGTTTATCGTGAGCTCTCAGGGAGTCATGGACGCTGAGCTGGAGGACTCACAAAATGTGTCTTGCAGGCCTGATAGCAGCGTCCTCCCTGCTACGTGTCTTACTGTCCATGAGTCTGAGACCACTAGAATTAACACTTCTGTTTGAATTTGTCTAATTTAATAAACTTTTCTTATATTTACTTTATATATATATATATATATATATATATATATATATATATATATATATATATATATATATATATATATATTTATATATATATATATATATATATAAATATATATATATATATAACAAATAAAAAACAATAAATACAAATTCCATACAGTGTATATATACAAACAAATAAAAAAAAAACATAAAATTCCATACAGTGTGTGTGTGTGTGTGTGTGTGTGTGTGTATGTTTGTATATATATATATATATATATATATATATATATATATATATATATATACACACTGTATGGAATTTGTATTTATTGTTTTTTTTTATTTGTTTGTATATATACACTGTATGGAATTTGTATTTATTGTTTTTTTTTATTTGTTTGTTTGTTTATATTTAGCTTATAGATTAATGTTGTCCCCTAAGAATGATGACTTTTGACCTGTCTTATATTTCTAAATGAGTCAGTTTGATATCACATTTTGACTATTTTTATATTTTATATAACTATATAACTAATATTTTAAGTGAACAGATCTTCTAGGTGAATAAATCTTAAAATCAACAGATCTTTTAGGTAAACGTCTTTTTTTAAGTGAATGTATCTATTAAGTGAATAAAAGTGGCTGAATGAGTTATTCAATGACTCAAAAAAAACACAGAAGAGTTTACTTAAGTACTAATATACTGTATATGGCTGAATCTTTTTTAGTGAATGGTTAAAACAAATCAGTAAGATGCATTAAAATCCCTACAATAATTTTTACATGCCATTTTGTCTATAATTTATCAACATATTTAATTGCTCAGTGTAGTGAATTGTTACTTTCTAAACAAATTATTATTATTATTTATTTAATGTATTTATTTATTTACTTTTTGAGAAATCTTTAAAGTTGAATGAATATTTTGTGACTGAACAAGTCATAGATTTTAATGAGTGATTCACTGACTCACCTTATGAATCATCAAACAAATCTGAATGAATCCTTTTAGTGAATCGTTTCAAAAGATTCAAAAAGATTGATCAAAATCCGCACCACTATTTTTTGTATGCCAGTTTATCCAGTATTACTGTCAACATAAATACAGCATGGTATTGTTAGCTTGTAAACAATTTTACTTATTTATTTATTTTAATAAGCTAATAATTATTTTAAGTGAACATATAAGTGACATTTTTTAATTTAACAAATCTTATAAGTGACTGAATGAGTCACTGACTAAACGGCAATTCAGTGAGTCAAAAAGGCACGGAAGAAGTCAAAGAATGATTAAGAAAAAAGTGTTTTTAATAAGGTCTCAGATGTTTGGAATGAGTATGTGCATTAATTTCCCTTCTGTCACTGTTGTGCCTACAAGAACGGGATTCAGAGTCTTTACCCAGAATCCCACTGTCCTCTTGTCTTCCTCAGTCAATGAGCAGGGGCAGCAGGAGAAAGAGACAGTGGCATATTTCCATTGCATTCTGGGATGCGAGTAGACAGGAGTGTTTGGAGTAATTTTCAGTTCAACTGTGCTGTACATCTTCAAGCAGCAGGGCCAAAGCTCTGGTGGATCTTAAAAAAACAAACCAAAAAAAAACACTTTTGCAACACATTTAATCATATTTATTTATTTAAAAAAAAAATGGGGCAACAGGCCTTTTCTTTAGAAGCATGCATTTTATTATTTATTTGATCCTTGTTTTACTAATTTTGTTTCGTTTGTTTGTTTGTTTGTTTATTGATTTATTTAATTTTATTTTGATGGATTACGCCAGGGACATTTATTAAAAAACAAAATAGAATTGAATTCATTTTAATGATGATTTTTATAAACATTGTTACTAGTAGCCGAATGCTTCACTTACATATATCCCTGCAACACTGATTTCAAAATATAATGACGTCTTTGGGATCTTTGAGAATAGCTGTCATGTGTGTTTTATAAAGACACATGGTGTACATTAAATCTCCTGCATAAGAAATTCCTTACTGAAAAAGTTCAAAAGCCCTCCTTCAATCTCTTTGTCTTATCAGCTAAATATGGAATGTGCAATTACAAGTGTGGTTTGGTCCAACTGCAGCTTCACTATCAAATGAATCGAAATGTTCTCACACAGGAAACAAAACCTTTCTTCACCTTTTGCTTCCAATTTATTCGCTGGGAATATTTTATTTATTTATTTTTCCTTATTTAGTGCGTTCATGTGATTTTACATAATAATATTGGTTTATTTATTTAACAAAATATTTAAAATGTTCTGTTGTAGTAAAAGAACAAGTCTTTTGTTATTTTTAAGATATAATGGCACTAAAATGACTACATATTGTTGAAATGCCTCCAGCAAAATAATATTTTGATTTATTTTGTAAGAACATACCGTATTTTTCAGACTATAAGTCCCACCGGACTATAAGTCGCATTTATTTAGAACCAAGAACCAAGAGAAAACATTACCGTCTACAGTCGCGAGAGGGCGCTCTACGCTGCTCAGGGGTAGGCTTCAGGAGCACTGAGCAGCAAAGAGCGCCCTCTTGTGGCTGTAGACGGTAATGTTTTCTCTTGGTTCATTTCTCTTGGTTCATGTCAAATTAATTTTGATAAATAAGTCGCACCTGACTAGAAGTCGCAGGACCAGCCAAACTATGAAAAAAAGTGTGACTTATAGTCCGGAAAATACAGTACACACCTTTCATGACCAAATGACCTTTTTAAATACATTTTAAGAAATTTAATAATATGATTCAAAATAAGATTTTATATAATTTAGTCTTACATAAATAATAATAATAATAATAATAATAATACTATGATAAAATATCATTTGAAAATTATGTTATATTTTTTGTCTGTGGTATTTCCCTGCATTTAGTGCAAGTATAAGTTTTTTATTTATTTATTTATTTGTGCAATATGTTAATTGTCAGAACACAACTTTTTCTTCTCCTTTCATTTATTATTCTAAAGTTTCTGAGAAAATGGAAAATTGTCAAAGCACTTCTTCTGGAAAACATACATTTTATCTTCCCATTCTTTCAGAAATATATTTTTTTCTTCCCTATAGCGGATGTGTTGAGTGAAAATTGATGACACGTTTTCTTATCAGGCATGAAGATTTCTGTTTTGTTTTATCAGTAGAAAACTAGTTTTGCAGGAAGGTAATTTTATGTAGTGTTCACGCTCTCGGCCGCCCACTGAAACAATTTTAAATAGGTTTTTTATTTTACATATAGATACAGAGTAGATATGTAAAATTTAGGTGGTCAGAGTGGATATTTTCATTTGTTGCAAAATAGACACAAACAATAAATGTACATGTAAAACATAAATGTCTGAAGAGCAACAGTATATGCACTTCAAAAGCTCGTTTTGTTATTATCTGTTGGCAAATTTGTAAATATGCTTTGATAAAACAAGCCAAGGACCACGTTGGTTATTATTATTATTATTATTATTATTATGTATTTCATTCATTTATTTATATCTTTCCTGTTTTTTTGTTTGTTTGTTTTTTTAGAAGAAATATATTTATTCTAAAAAAAAAAAAAAAAAAAAGAAAGACATGAATAAATGAATGAAATACATAATAATAATAATAATAATAATAATAATGTGTGTGTGTATACATAATATATAATGTCAATATAATATACATGTACAATTTTATCACTGAATTCTTATATCAATTATATTACTTCATATTTACATATATGGGTTTAAACATAAAATGCATAAAATCATTTTAATAATCTATTAGTAATAGTAGTAAAGTTTACACTTTATAATTTTATTCACATTTTAGGAGGGATTTTATAAAAAATGTAAATGCATAATTGTATTTTAATGTTGTGTTTGTGTAGCTATTTCATTCAATGTTTTTCTTTCATTTTTTTTGCATAATTTAATATATTATGTATTCAACATTATTTATACTTATAAATTATTGAATATAATAGAATAATTACACATAAATTATTTTATTATTTTATTTTATTTTTTTATTAGAACTTATTAATTTTATATATTAGATTATTTAAAATGTATTTATATACATGTTTATAGTTTTATTTACTAAAGGGTTTTCTTTCATTATCTTTTATCCATTTTTTATTTTCTTTCTTTCTTTCTCTCTCTTTCTTTCTTTCAAGAAAATATGAAGCCTGTTATGAAAGTTAACTTTTTTTTTAATATAAAACTTACATTTCATAAAATGAGAGTAACTATAGCTAGTAGTTTTGATAGAAACATAGTTCTTGTTTGACAGAATAAGACAGTCTGACATGCTTAGCTTCAGTATGAGAGAATTTTTCAGTTACATCTGACAGGAATCATCTGTCAAAGGCAGCCAAAAGTAATGCTGTAATACCGTAAAATTCCCAAATAACCCACCTGAAACCTCCTCTGCCCTGTTACCCTTTCTCCGTCTCTCTCTTTCCACTACAATAGCACCCTACTGAAGTCAAAGCTTGTAATGCCCGTCAGTGCTGACGAACACATCTGACATCTCAGACGCAATCATGTGTTTGATCGGCGTCTACATGTGCGTGTGCGAGCTCGGTAATGAAAGCTGGAGCTGGTGTGTCCGCTCTGTCAGGGCAGGTGTCTGGAGAAGTGCTGTGCCTCCTGGTGAGACGTTCCGTGTTTCGTGCCAGGCTGGAAGGGCTTTGACAGGCGGAACATGCAGGCGTAGACTCTCTGAGTCATTCTGCGATTTATCATAGAAGAAGTGCTCTCTCATTAAAGAAACAGTTCCATAGAGGAATGCACAAGCATGCGTCATGGTACTTTTGTGAATGGGGTCGGACAGTGACAGGGAAGAGAAGATTCAAGACATTATTTTTTGTTTTCTTTGCTCTTAAAATGTATAATTGTAGTTTCATAAAAGTAAGTTTGAACCACTGACTGTTTTAACGATGTCCTTTCTAAATTTCTGGGACTTAAAGGTCTGCTGAAGTGCCTTGAAACACGGAGCATTATTCTATGTGGTGACGTAATTTCATCTGAAACAGGAAGAGAGGGCGGGACATATCTAGCAGCCCCACCCCCTTTTTAAAATAGTCAAGTCAAGTCACCTTTATTTATATAGTCACGTTAACTGGATTAGATCGCAACTTTTTAACCAGAACTGATCCTTAGAATCTGTCTGCTACCACCGCTACTTTATTACAAGATACTACTGATCCTATGATCCAGACAATAATTTCAGATAACATTAATTTGAAAATGTGTTTAAAGATAGTTGTCGATAATGTCGTGTAGTCAGAGGCGTCGTGCCCATTCGAAGTGAGGGGGCACGTGCCCCCTCAGATTTCTGAGCCAAGTGGATTTTAAATGCAGCTTCCAAACGAAAAAAAAAAATTGCAGAATAATATTTTTTATATATTTGATACAATCACAGCGGTGTGATTAGATCGTTCAGTGCACAGCATCAGCTGCTAAATTCAAATCTGCGTTCGCTGGCTGGCGCTGAGCCAGAGACAGACGCGTTCGTACAACGCTTCATGATAACCAATCAGAAACTATTCTGTTGCGCTTATGGATGCAATGGCCAATCAGAGATGTCCAGAAGAGTCAACACTGAAACGCAGTGTTTTGTTCACTTGCTCGCTGACTGAATTATTTAGCGAATTCTCTCATCAGAAACAACAAAAAGTGCAGATGTGCGTACGAATGTAAGTAAGATATTCGTTTCATAATGTAAAGTGCTTCAGTGATTTTAATGGGAGTTTTTGAGAGTGCCTGAACTCTGGCTAGACTGAATGAAAATGTTTTTTGATAATGTAAATGTTCTTTACTCTCTGTAAAATGAAAGTTCTAAAATAAGTATCTTACAATATTGTTATTAAAATTTACATTAAATGCAAATTCAGTCGTATTAAAAATATTTTATGGCATGATATGGCACTTAAGTAAAAAGTCAGGTTTTTATGTGTAGTTAATAGATTACACTACATTTCCATATATTGATCAAATAGCAATCTATAAAGGTGCAAAACGCGTTTACCTACACATATTTGAGAAACGAGATATTTCCTGATATATTAAGCATGTTTGGAATTGTTTTGAATAAAAAGGATAAAAAATAAGCCTATATCAGTTATACAGTGCTTTCGTAGAATGACTTATACCCCCGAACCCCCCCCCCCCCCCCCCCAAAAATGTGCCCCCTCAAAAATCATGAATGCATGACGCCCCTGCGTGTAGTCCATAATAGCCTACTATAGACACAGCCAATTTGGCTTACTGAAATATTTATTTGTCCTACAATTGTTACTTCATAATTGTATTCGAGTCTTACACCCAGGCTATAGAGATAATGTAGAGTTGTTCATTAATTTGAGTGAAGATACAATAAAATTAAAACACATTTCATTGCACATTGAACATTTCATTTACCTATTATAACATTTATGTTGTTTTGTTTGCTTGGCTATTTCCTTATAAAAGTGCAGAAATGTATCAAGTTTCAGGCTCTTATTAAATTAAATGATGCCGTTGTTGTGGAAGTGACGAACTACAAGCTTTGAATGCTTAAATCTTCTAAATGCAAATTGTGTCACTGTTTTGTAGCACACTGCCTTATAGACAACCTTAAGACTAACATATTGATACTAACACTCAAAAAAAATTATTTTGATTTCATGAGGGACTTTTAATTGTGGTCTTAAAGGAACAGTTTGTTTTTAATCACCCTCGAGTTCTAAGATCTTCTAACTTCCCTTTGAATCATTTAGATGATTACTTTGAATAAGTTAATTTGGTCACTGAGTCATTTAAAGATTATTTGAATCATTTAACATGACTTAAAATATTTAAAGTGGTCATTTTGAATCACTTGAGTCAATTAAATGTTCGCTTTGAATCATTTAAGGTGAACATACTAAATCATTTCAGGTGGTTGTTTTGAGTCAAAATGATCGGCTGTCGTTTTGAGGCAATTAAGGAGGCCGATTTGAATCTTTCAATGCGGCCAAACCGGGTGTGCCTCACACGTCCTGAAAAGTGAAGCTGCCGGCTCTTTGATCGCCCCCTGGTGGCTGGCTGCTGTAAAAGTCATAAAGTCACCTTGAGCCATTGAAATGGAGTCATTTTGAATCATTTGATAAAGGCATTTTGAGTTGTTCAGGGTAGTCACGTTATTATTTTAAGGTGGTCGCTTTGAGTCATTTCATTCAATTAATGGCAGCAAGTTCAGGACACTTTTTACAATTTCATTTCAAGGTCACTTTAAGGTGTAAAACAGCTTAGCCAACACCTTTTCTTTCACATCTGCTTATTTGAGAATGTACCCATTGTGTCTCATTATTAATTGAACTGCTTGAGAAATAATTGTCATAATTTGGGCCGTGTGTACAGTAAACCCACTTAAAAAAAAGCATGAGTGAGTCATTCTGTCTCTTTCTTTCACATTGTGCCAGAGTTAATGAGAAAAAGGAGAGCATCTGTCAGATATGTGGAGCTCGGTGCCCCAGAAGTACCGCCAGTATGTGTAAAAGAGTATGTTTGCCCATTCAAACTCTGTGCACCAAAAAGACCAGCTGTAGATTTCAAGGTCTCTACTGTACGAGGCCCTCGGAGAGTCAATGAGACGCCTCGGTGTGCCACAGTGACAGCTGAGAAAATGATGGCTCAGATAAATTAATAAACTGCAAGAAGAAAGAGAATGCATCTAAATCAGGCCATGCCTCATACAATGAGCTTATATGCTTAATTAAAAGCAGGCAGTAACAAGAACCATGATTGTGGTAGTTTTGGGTTCATATCTGTGAGAAATCACAGACATTACTTTTTCAGTGATTCTTGCAAGGTGCAAGGAATTATGGGATGCTGTTCAGAATAAACGATGAAATCTCTCAGCACTCTTGCCGTCTCATATCGAGCTCATTACACTGAGAACGTTCACCGACTCTCTCTAATTGTCATTTCCCATTTAAACATGTCAAAACAGAGCCGAGCAGTCATTGTTAGCACTAGCTAGAGCGAACAGTCGGGAACCTCAAAACATGGATTCCTGCCACAGCTCTTTGTGTTAAATTAGATCTCGCCAATATGACACATTGTGCTCGTGACACTCAGACGGCTCAAACATCTTGATGCTAGGGGACTATATTCAGAAAGAACTGTCAGTAAGGCATCGGTGAATCGTCCTCACAGTGTACACAACGAACATGATTTATGTGAGAAATTACTATTGGCAACCATGGAGGAGTCAGCTAATGTGCTTAAACCACTCAAAACACCTTTACAACCACCTATGTCCTTTAAATATACTCAGAAAATGCTACAGATTACATAGCATTGTGGTAAAAAAATCAGAATACACTATAAACCATTCCACAATGTGCTAATTTAAATTTGAACACAGTAGAAACTGCATAACTATGCACTGAAATAACGTGTTGCATCAGTTTTGTAAACATAGTAAGAACACACTGAACACATTAGCAACTGTGTATGCGTGAAATCACTCCAACCACACTACATATGCACTAATTCCATTCAGAAAACTCTAGCAATCACATTGTAATACACTAAAAACACTATAGTAACCATATACCAGTTTACTAAAACCATTCAAAACATCCTAGCAACTGCAAAGCAGCACACTGGCAACCAGCCACAACAATTAAAGCACCCGCAGCAGTCTGAACTTAAAAAAATATATATAATAATAATAATAAAATAAAGTTTGATTTTAGGCATGCAGTGTTTTCAAACCTTCTGAATAATGTTTGCTAAATGCTGCAGCTTTGTTGATTGAATCCAAGCCCAGCAGTTTTGTGATCCCCGCCGGGTTCGTTTTTTATGTTTTATTTTTTTTGTGAGCTACTGAGCCACAGTGCGTCTTTTAGCTCAACTGTTGACAGTGTCGACATAGACAGGAAAATTATATTGTTATATGTGACAGCAGCTGAAGTCTAGGCAGGAGTCGTCGTGAAGTACGACATTCTGAAGACATTTCCTGCACTGGAGAAAGCGTTTTGGCACACAGCAGAGCTTCCCACTCACCTAAGTGAACAGTTGTGTTCTGGTGATGTCACTGGTGCAAACAGCCTTTTTAAGTGACTGATTCTGTGTGTGTGTGTGTGTGTGTGTGTGTGTGTGTGTGTGTGTGTGTGTGTGTGTGTGTGTGTGTGTGTGTGTGTGTGTGTGTGTGTGTGTGCCCCGTGCAACCAAAATAAGAGTCACTGGGAATACCACTTAAAGATGCTGTATGTAAATCTTTGACTGTACTGAAACATAAAAAAATTCCATATGTTTGCAGATATTTATGTAACATGCCAAGTTCATGCTGAGAAAATCTGAAATGAGAGTTTTTAACAAGCAGTTTTGACTTTTTCCTTAGAACTGATTTAAATTTTTGATAGATTTTTTATATAAATTGGAATTTATATTAGGATGGGAATTCAGAATTGGAAGATGTAAACTTGCAATGTTGTGAAAAAAACTCACAATTGCAAGTTTATATCTACAGTATACATTTCTTTCTCAGAAATTGTGAGGTGGGGTTCTGAATTGTAAGATAAAAAAAGTCACAATTACATTTTTATTTCTTTGTGGAAATGGGTTTCTATTGCAAGCTGTACGCATTGCATTGTGGGATTCAAAGTTGAGCACAATTTGCTGTAATATTCTGGATATCATATTATCATATTGCACACAGTTTACATAGTACATACTGCAGAAAGAGTAGTATGATCACTCACAGAAATATTTCACTCAAAATTTAAGATTTATGTAATTTTATTACATAACAAATTCCCATTTATATTTTTTTCATAATTTTAACACAAATCTACCAAATAAACTTTATACGATTTATTTTCATTAGGATAATAAAACCTATTTATTTTAAATGCATAATCCTCCGGGTTTATGTAATTAGTTTATGTAAAGTGTAATTATTCTTAATTAATAATAAAAAGTTTATTTATTTAAAATACATAAAGTTTATTGTATAAATTGCATAATAATCAAGAGAACTAAATCAGGATAATTAAAAAAGTTAAATAACATTTATTTGAATCATGTTTAATGTATGCTTATATACTAAACCAAATTAAACAATGCATCACATTTATGCAATTGTTTCCCCATCTTATAAAAAAAAATAGAATTAGACAAACACAAAAACAACTCTGTTAGGTTATTTGTGAACTTACCCACTGTGCAAAGTTACGTCCAGTGGACGTCTTTTTATGTCTTTGCAGACGTTGAAAAGACGTCCAATGAGGAGCCAGAATGAAAGTTTTTATGACGTCTTTTTTGATGTTTTCTGTACGTCCGATTTAGACGTTCAGAGAACCTCCTTACAAGGTTAAAAACTAGTTCAAAAGTGGTCAGTGGAAATATTTCAACATCATTTAAGGTTCATTTAGACATCATTTATAATGTTTCTGGACCAAATCAACACTCTCAGGATGCATTAGATTCAGATGTTACTTCAATGTAATTTCCAGACACTGTGTTTGTCCTAAAATCAAGAAAATAAATAATCTTCATGAAATAATGAAATAACTGATGATTGAGACATTAAATCTCTGAAAATCTCAGCAGAGGAGGATCAATTTACATCATTTACATCAACATCATTTGAAGTCACCATTGTGGTGGACAGTGTTTGGTTTAGTTGGGATCTTGGTCCTCATACTTCTTGTGTTAGCTTGTCTCTGGCTGTTATAACTGTGTGTTATAAAACACTCTTATTGTGGCAGAGAGCAGTGAGATCAAGTGCTAACATCTTTCTTTTAATGGTGATTAAACTATAGCACAATAAGTTATTAATGTTTTGTTGCAACTATGTATTTATTTTCATGGACAGACACTTTGTAGAAATAATGTACTTATTTTTAAAAAACACATCATGTAGTCACACACAGACATCAAGATTGTGGATATGCATCACATCAATGGTGACAATTAAAACTAAAAAGTCTGGAAAATAAGGATGAGTTTGTGCTATGAAGCCGTTTTGTTTGTTTTGATTGTCACCATTGTTGTGATGCATATGCTAAATCTAGATGTCTGTGTGTGAGTACATGATGCTTTTGCTCCAAATATTTCAAACGCATGCATGTTTTCCAACTTCAAAATAAGTATTTTGCTCTTGGTGCCTGTACTGCAGAGTTAAAAGGTTTAGGAGATATATACAAACAAAACAACACTTATTTCATGACCTCAGATACTTGTAATGTGATGACTTTATCATCACCAACAAAGAGCTGATAACACCTGAGCTCTTTGCTACAACAACAGTGTTTCACAAACACACAGTTATAAGAGCCAGAGACAAGCTAACACAAGAAGAATGAGGACCAAGATCCCAACTAAACCAAACACTTTCCACCACAATGGTGACTTCAAATGAATCAAATATCAACATTTAAACCTCTGTTAATTCTCAATAAGAGCTTCTCTAGATGTCTGACAGAAATAAAGTCAATCTAATGACTCCATGTTTGTGGAGATGTTTGATCCTCTGCTGAGATCTTCAGAGATTTAATGTCTTTGATTTGCAGTTGATTTTACCACAAGCTCAATCGTCAGTTATTTCATTATTTCATGAAGATTATTTTATTTTCTTGATTTTAGGACAAACACAGTGTCTGGAAATTACATTGAAGTAACATCTAAATCTAATGCATCCTGAGAGTGTTGATTTGGTCCAGAAACATTATAAATGATGTCTAAATGAACCTTAAATGATGTTGAAATATTTCCACTGACCACTTTTGAACTAGTTTTTAACCTTGTAAGGAGGTTCTGTGAACGTCTAAATCAGACGTACAGAAGACGTCAAAAAAGACGTCATAAAAACTTTCATTCTGGCTCCTCAGTGGACGTCTTTTCAACGTCTGCAAAGACATAAAAAGACGTCCACTGGACGTAACTTTGCACAGTGGGTAAGTTCACAAATAACCTAACAGAGTTGTTTTTGTGTTTGTCTAATTCTATTTTTTTTTATAAGATGGGGAAACAATTGCATAAATGTGATGCATTGTTTAATTTGGTTTAGTATATAAGCATACATTAAACATGATTCAAATAAATGTTATTTAACTTTTTTAATTATCCTGATTTAGTTCTCTTGATTATTATGCAATTTATACAATAAACTTTATGTATTTTAAACAAATAAACTTTTTATTATTAATTAAGAATAATTACACTTTACATAAACTAATTACATAAACCCGGAGGATTATGCATTTAAAATAAATAGGTTTTATTATCCTAATGAAAATAAATCGTATAAAGTTTATTTGGTAGATTTGTGTTAAAATTATGAAAAAAATATAAATGGGAATTTGTTATGTAATAAAATTACATAAATCTTAAATTTTGGGTGAAATATTTCTGTGAGTGATTGTAGATATGCTGTACTGAAAATAGCCCCTGACTTTGTATCTCAGTGCTTTCGGATAATTGTAGAAGTTACTGAAGTAAACAATTAAGCAACACCTCTCTAAAAATGTTGTTGACAAATATGACTTTAGTCTTGATCTAATCTTGGTCAGAACATCCATGGTTTCTAGAAGCCCAAACCGCCCCCAAATATCTCGAAATAAGTTAATTTCATGCTCACCACCTGGCCAGTTATTCCAACCAGATACCATTTCCGCTCAATTTCCTGTCGAGACTTGCAGTGCAACTGCATATTTAAAGCGTGTGTACACCTCCTGTACACACCTGTGAGGACTAAAATAATAGCGTTTGAACCCATGCTGTGATCGGCAGATAAACCAACCCAGCATGGTGAGGTTTGTGGAAGCGTTTGGCAACAAATATGCTGGAAGTGCGCAGGCGTTTCTGTTTCAAGTAGGACACTGTAGTTCAAAACTTGTTATTACAATATTATTTTTTCTTCATTATTTTGTAATAAATGTTTCATTAATTAATTTATACTTAATTTATAAAATTCTCTTTACACATTTCTAGATATTTTAATTTAATTTCTACTATAATTTATTTGTCACATATACATAAAACAAAAAAAAATAGTATGAGTAACATGTTACCATACCCTGCATTTTCAGAAATAATAGATTTTCCAATGAACCCGTTGGCTTAAGTGGTAGAGCATTGCGTTAAAAGCGCAAGGTTGTGGGTTCGATTCCCAGGGAACACATGTTAGGTAAACATTTTTAGCCTGAACGCACTGTAAGTCACTTTGGATAAAAGCGTCTGCTAAATGCATAAATTTAATTTATAAAAAACCCATCTCATTGTATTGCTATATTTGCATAAGTAGCTATGATTGTAAAATGTTGGCCTTTTGCACCCTACTTGCCAGAAGATTAATACCGTTTGTTAATACCGTTGTTTTGTTGTGTATGTGCGCTATAGCGTGGAAAGAAAAAGTCACTTTCAGCTCTCTGAGGAAAATATTATATCCTCTTTAAACTTTTTTCCCCAACCAATCATCTTGTCATTTTGATTTATCTAAAGTATGTATCTCCCTGCGTGTGTTTGTGTGAGAGGGAGAGCGAGAGACTATTAGGTGATGGTTTTATGAGGAGAACGGAGTGTGTACAAACGACTTCCATGGGGGATGAACTTATGGCTCTGTCTTATGGCTCTATTTTATTTCTCACTATCTCTCTCACTGTGTGAGTAAGAGAGGAAGTTGCATATCAATACACTTGAAATTATATCAGCAACTTCAGTAAACCCCACAGTAAACCCCACAATTGCCACATGCAGGTCCATTACTTAGAGGCTAATGCTAATGCTAATGTAAACGTTTATAGACTGCTCTTTTCGCTACACCCGAAATCCACTTTCATGCAGTGATTTGGGAGAGTGTTCCGGGTTTAATACAAGTTAAGCTGTATTGCCATAAAAAATCATTTAGACTGTCTTGAATTTTGTATCTCAGTTTACCGAAATCAAACTAAAATGGGTTTTATAGTGTAATGGGGCGAGGAACTGTATCAAGTAAATGTTGAAGTACAGATTAAATTCACTTGAATCAGCTCCTCAAAATGGCTAACGTGTGCTCGACTCCTGATTTAGTGCAGCTAGCATCTTTCTCTAAGCTATATTGTTGGTGGTTTTAGTACTTAAATCCTGCATGCTAAAGATGAGTGACAGTTTAGTGAATTTCCCCTACGCTATTTTGAATGTACAGCCACAGTGCTTAAGCTGCTTATGTAAACTTGACACTTTATTTTAAAATTGCTAACTAGCATTGTCTGTGCAAAGTTGTGCCCAATATATTTTATATCTTGTCATGACCCACCATGTAAATCTGCAAACGTTTGTATAATACATAATTATATTGCATAGGTATAACAAAGTTAACCTGTCTACAAAAGTATCTTGTTGCAAGGGTGAACTATATATATATATATACACCTGAATCTGCTATTTAAAATAATGGCAAAAGAGCTTTAGCCTACTGGTGGATTTAGGTGTGGGCAACATGGGCAACTGCTAAGGGCGGCATTTTGCACAGGGGCGACCACAAAAAAACTTTTTTAAATTAATTGATTAATAAACAACTAAATGTAATGCTTGAGTGGGTTTTTGGTGCTCACTTGCACCGCACGTCAATAGTTAACCTGATCAGGAGCCGTTAAATTTTTCAGTTCAAATAACATTTTTATTAAGTAATATCTTTTAGGTTTATTTTAAGTCACATTTTTAGGTAAACATTGAAGCATGCAGAATTTTTTTTACCTGAATTAGCACTTTTCAACAAAGCAAAACTATCTGAAATTACTTAATTGATCGACATCAATTGTTAATGTATTACTGCACTTGCAACGCTTTTTTGTTTTTATCAGTTGTTAAACTTGTACTGAACCCAGATCGTTCCTTTAAACGCAGGCTTCAAAACACATACACAATCTCGCTCTAATACACATATTCATTAAAATGCTCTCTGTGCTCCTGATGGGTGATTGTTTACTTCCATTACCACTGATGGCAATAACAGGCGGTTACCGACCTGTGTGCCAGGAACCTCCCGCTAACATCACCCACTTCCCATAACACACTGCGTCCCTGAGCTCATTAAGTAAAGTCAGAGAAGTGGTGATCTCACGGCAGAAGCAGCCCACAGTCTTCTTGTTGCGTTTATACAAAACAATTCAAAGTAAAAACTTTGTACTTTCAGTACACCTGGAGCATCGACTCGGTTCGCAGTTCGATATTAGGAGCTACGTGTACCAATGACTGTAACCCCTTACTTCAGTATAAACATCTAAGCATGGTTGTTAGTTGTAATTATCCTCAGAAAGAACTAAACAAATGACTTTCTTGCAACCTCAAATGACTAGCTAGTAATAAAAACAAGGTTGAATGGGAAAGTTCTCAGATATATCCAAATAGTGCATTTAGCAAGAAAAACTAACGAGGAAAGAAGCTCTCTTTTGGTTTTTCCCAGCAGGTTTGGATTGCATACGGCTCAGCGGTCCCGGAACATGATATTTTTATGTTAGCCAACCTCTGTTAAGTGACAGAAACTCCGGCCGTGTGTGTGTGTACTTGCTATACAGCCACTGTCGTTCGCATTTCTTACATCTATCAATTCCTACTTCACTTTATAAATAAGAGATATGTTTTTCTCATCTTTCCATTTCAACTCTTATGTAAGAAATGGAATAACCAGAAATGGAAAGACAGCGGGGCTTAAAAGTGGAAAAACGGGGAAAAAATACATCAATAATACAACAAAGCCTTAAAAAACCAATACAACCAGTTTCAGCGCAGAGGATTCAAATTCTGTAAATGTTGGGGCATTTTATATTGATGGGCCGTTAAAAACCAACCCAGAACTTGAGGGAAAAAAATCTAACTTCCTAGGAATGAAACACAAGGATAAAACAATACGATGCACACTGGAGGCCTGGGTTTGTAGACGATTTATAAGGATGTATGGGGGTTTTTCATTAGGGATGTATTGTAAGGACAGAAACACACGCTAGTTTGTCTTTAGCTTGTCAGTATCATCTCTCAGTCATCATAAACTGGGCTGCACAGAGTATGTTCTGTATGTGACAAACATACCCATGTTATTTGCTGGTAGACCTGTTAAATATGTTTGCTAAACTATTTTAACATTCAATTAACCTACCTTGAAAACTAGTTAGATTTGTTAGTTGTTCCGTGTTAATTTGATGTACCTAAATTAGGTTTGTTTGCCGTCCTTTCTTCCCATTCTGGCCATTCTGTTGTTTATTTTTGTTTTCTTTGCTTTTGAATTTTTTTCTATGCTTTTTATTTAATAATTTGCTTAGACTCACATTGTTTTTGTTTGTTTTATTTATCTCTTTTTATTAATGCATTTTTAAATATGATAATTTTTAGATTTTTTTTATTATGGTTTAGCATGTATTTAATGTTAATTGAAAGAAAATTGCTAAATAATTTATATAGATTTTATTATTATTATAATTATATATATTTTCTTATCCCTTATTTCCATTTTGGCCATCGGGTTGTTTTGTTTTTGTTTAGCTTTGTTTTGCTTTACCTTTGTTTTTTGTTTTGTTTTGCTTTGATTTGTTTTTGTCTTGTTTATTTTATTTCTCTCTCTTGATTTTTTTGTATCTTTAAAAAATATTCTAATATAGTTAGATATATATATATATAGATATAGTTAGATATATATATATATATATATATATATTACACAATTTATTACTATTATTATTATTTATGTTGTGGTGTGTATTCAGTTTTGCCATTCAGTTATGTTTTGCTTTGCTTTTTGTTTTGTTTTCTATTGTTTCTGTTATTTGTGTATTTATTTATTTTTATATATTTACTAATATATATATATCTATATATATATATATATATATATTTATATTTTATTTTATTTATTTATATATTTTCTTGTGAGGTTGACGTGCAGTTTTGGGGAAAGCTACTTTTAAAATTAATGCATTACAATATTGCGTTACTCAATAAATAAAGTAACTATTTACATTACTTAGCTACAGTTTATGGAAAGTAATGTAGTGTATTATGTTACTTCTGTGCTACTTTTTGTCACCTGAGATGGACTTGCTTATTTATTTTTAATAACAAAAAGCCCAAACATTATATTTTTGGCAACTAAAGGCCCTTTCACACCAAAAGGGAAATTAGTAAGCCTCAGGCTGAAGGAAGTGCTTGTACCTCACTCTTAATTTCTCTCAACATGGGGACAAGAGAGCTGTCATTGAATAAACGGAAAAACAAAGTAACGTGTTACTTATTTTAAAAAGTAACTCAGATATTTTCTTGTAAAAGTAATGCGTTACTGTACTAGTTACTTGAAAAAAGTAATCTGATAAGGTAACTCGCATGTTACTTATATTGCGTTACCGCCAACACTGACAACATAAATAAAAAACAAATTAAAAAGGACGTCATGGCCTAAAGGTTAGAGATTCAGACTTGCAATCCAAAGGTTGTAAGTTCGAGTCTCGGGTCGGCAGGAATTATAGGTGGAGGAACTGAATGTACAGCGCTCTCTTCACTCTCAATACCAAGACTGAGGTGCCATTAAGCAAGGCACTAAAACCCTAACTGCTCCCCGGGCGCCTCAGCATAAATAGCTGCCCGCTACTCAGGGTGTGTGTTAATTCTGATTGCCCTAAAATAGGGTGGCCATACTGGCCATTTTTATGGGACGCACCCTTGCCAGGATTTTTATATTGCCTAAAATATCCAGATTTTGGCTGTTGCAGTTGTGCAGATCAATCATTGGAAGACATTCACGAGAGCTATAAAGAGCAGAGCAGCCTTTGATTCTTATGATTTCGAATCGCTCTCGCGGTACTTTGGTGTCATTTAATGATCGGTGCGCAGCAACGCTTTAAGTCAAAACGAATGAACAAACACGTGTGCGTATTTGCATCACTTTGATCGTTCTCTGTAGAACTCAACATCTCACATGTCACAATTGGTCAATTATATACAATACCTGCATGTTATTGGTCAAACTACTTTGGATGTTTTATGCAATATAAAAATCCTGGCCACAACGTTTCCCCTATGAACGGCACATATGGCCACCCTACCAATGCAGGATTCAATGCAAACGTTTGCATTAAAACCAAATACTGATTTAATTCGGATAGAACAGGAGGGTCACAAAAAGGGGAGAGCTTGTTTTTCCTCCTAGTTAAACACTTGAAATCCGGTCCATTACCACCAAAAGGCTTTGCAATCAGAAAACTGTCTGTCGGCCGTCCAAACAGAACCACCTCTCAGCTCCATTAATCTGGCAAAATCCATCAGAGAGCGTTCATCAGGACCCAAGCGAGCCGTCTGTCAGCACGCCTGTCTTAAAGAGACAAGCGCTGTTTGGGCCTGACAAACAAAAGATGTTATTTTGACAAATTGCCCACAGATTAGGGACCTCTTTGAAAGTGGGGGCCCCTAGAGGTGAGCCGGGAGCGAAACTGCTCCAGGTGTTTGTTTGTTTGTTTAACTCGGGCTGAATGTGGGGCAGGGCTGGAGTGATGGAGCGACTGACAGAGCGAGGGACCCCGGCTCTTTAGGGGACATGGAAAGATCAAGGGGAGCCATGTTTGTCACTCCGCATCAAAGAAAGGCTCCCAAAACAACTTAAGTCAACACTTGAATTACAAACGTTCTATATGTAAAGTCATGCCTTGCTTTGATTCAAAGTCAGCATGGATTTGATGCTTTCATGTGTGATTTTTTTTTTAGTTTGAGTGTGTGTGCGTGCTAACAAAATACACTATAAGTTTTGCTACTGTAGGTTAACTTGAAACTAATTCCTACATATTTCATTTAGGTCTTTTTGTATTATTCCATTCCATTCTATTCTATTCTATTCTTAAACAGATTAAGTTAGGAATAATTTGTAACCCTTTTATTTATTCGGACATTTCTTTATTAAATTTTTTATTTAATAAGCTGTAATTATATTATATTATGTTATGTTATATTATCGCTTATAGTTCTTTTCATGGAAACTAGTTGAATTAAACATTTTAAAATAGTAAATTTTGTTACTATAAAATTTATTAATTTAATTTTTATAGATCATATTTATTACAGACAGAGAAAGAGTGAGAGTTGATTAAAAAAATATTAATATAGGACTTATTTCTAACATTTTTACTTGTATTACATTTTTTTTTTAAATAAATGAATTATTATAGGATATTATCACAAAGAGAAAAAGAGTGAGAGTTTAATTCAAAGTATTAATTTAGAATTAATTTGTAACATTTTTATTTGAATAAATAAGTTATTCTGTTATATTACCATAGAGCACGAGAGTTGAATTATTAATTTATAACATTTTTATTGTTATTAAATGTTTATTTTAATAAATGAATTATGATGGATTGTATTATATTATATTACATTTCATTACATTATACAGTTGAATTAAACAGATTAATATAGGAATAATTTGTAACTCTGGCATTTTTTTATTACATTTTTGTTATTTAAGAATTTTTATCATATACATTTTATCATACATTTTTATCATATAGAAATTATTAGACTATTAATTAACCAGAATGTGTGTGTGTGTACTTGTGTTTTTCAGCCAGTAACATCACAGCCACCATGGAGCACCCCACAGTCGGTAAGAAATCCTTTTTTAGCAATTTATTCAGCTCACATTCAGCCCAACTGAACACAGCTGAGTTTTAACTAATTTAGCAGAACATAAACACCAAAGGAACAGGAACAATTCACAGAGTCTGCAATGCATCTCTGCAGTGAGACAGAGAGAGAGAGTGTGTGTGTGATCTCGCATCCAACAGATGGACGTGTGTAAATGAGGCAGTGACTGATGAGATGTAGAGCTGCTGACGAGAGCTTTAATGAGGCTTGGAATCGAGGGGGGGGGGGTACAGAGAGCAGAGAAGAAGAGAAAAGGATACACAGATAAACGAAGGAAGAGAGGTGGACGGAGGGCAAAAACATCTCACTTAGAATTGCATTTGTGCTCTTTATTCACAGAATTAATCAGCTTGAGAGTTTCCTCTTTCAAACACACACACATACACAAAACCTAATGTGTCTGCTTGCCTAATGCATATTTAGGCAGCTGCCCTTTAAAGCTCTTTTGCAGTAATTTTTTTTTTTTTATTAAGTTCCTAGAAGCTGTTTGTTTTCAACGACAGCTGGAGATTTGAAGTGATGTATGGTGACTTTTGGCGTGTCTTCAGTATTTAAAAAGTGATTATGAATCGAAGTAAAATATTATCATAATATATATATATATATATAATGATATTTTATATATATATATATATATTTTTTTTTTTTTTTTTTTTTTTTTTTTCATTTAAATAATATAAAACAGATGCATTTCCAGTCTAAAATTATTCCAAGATTATCACTAGAATGATTTTGTAGCAAAAATATACCATTTAATTTTACTTTCTCTTTATTTTATCAAAATGATGACATTAAATTATCATTAAAATAGATACGGCCACTCTCTCTCTCCTCTTCAATTTAAGGAGCTTACCATAATGTCCTCTCCTAGCCGCCCCTTTCTGTCTCTTTTTGACGTTTTTTGTTTAATGGCTTTGAGTGGTCAGTGCATTTTAAGCTCTGATTAATGAAGCAGTAATGATAGGCTAACACCTAAATGTAGCAGGTAATTAAGCATTAATGAGCTGTGCAAAAGCATTCAGACACATAGAGACTCCATCACACTTAACAACACATCACCGCCGAGGGCTTTAATTGCTCAAAGGTTGCTCCTTCATTGCTCAGGAGGCTTAATTGAGATCTCACTGGTGGTTCATTCATGAAACTTGTCTCAGATGTTTCTCCTAAAATTGCTTTGGACCAAAAGAATATGAGAAACAGGACCATAGTCTATGTAGAGTAAAAGTGTAGTCAAATTAGAGGAATTTTGGCCAAACTTTGTTGCCAAAACTAAAAGTATGTTGTCTTTTGTCACCAGTGTAGCAATGCATTCCAAAAGCAGAAAATTTGTGTAACCAAATCTGCAGAGGGAAATCTTTCACCATAACAGTCATGGAATTCTGCCTCAGTTCAAGCAGCACGTAAACCGATCATCTCTTTCCCTTTAATAGTTATAGCACCAAATAAATTTGAATGAACATCAGAAGTTATCTTAATTCAAACGCGGAAAGACGTCAATACACACCATTTTTCAAGTTCAAGTCCACAGACGTTAATCTATATATTCTTGTTTGTCGGACAAAATGGCAGATTCTGCGTTATGATTGGTCAGATTGCCTGTCAATCAAATCCCAGCAAAGGGCCAATTGTAAAGACCCTTTCACAGCAAGGATGATATCCATAAAGTTTGTTCTAAAACCATGAGAATAGTGAAGCCCACACCACAACTATAACTATAATGACACAGGAACACAGGGATGTACAGTTAGAATCTGATGAATGATAAAAACATTGACAACCAATCAGAATCCATCTGACTTTAAAGATCTGGAGCATTTAAAGTGGCAGACAACAAAACTGCAGAGCGCATTTATAATAAAAAGAACATTATTGTACACAGGTGTGAAGATCATATTCAACTAATAATAACTAATAATAATCGTTTTTCCATTTTCTGAACTGTTCATTTACATGACAGTGATGTTTTGTGGGGCCTTAAAATGCAAACTTTTGAAAATGGGTTCCAAAGTGCAGGGTTTGAAAATGATGTCGTTATCGAATCAATGTAAACTACAAAATCTCGAATTTGTGAAAACCGTGACATCATGCTCGCACAAATTATGTGTTCAATCTATAGGTATGTGAACATGCACATAGTGTTTCTTTACAAAGTCGCATTGTGAACAGGTATCATTTAGACAACTTTGTGACCTGTACACAAAAATGCGAAGGAAAAACATTTCCGTTTTAAGTATATTGTTGGCGTTTAAACGTACCCTTAGTTATTATTGGTGTGAACAGGCCTTAAATGTGACTGCATCTTAAGAATATAGAGCTCTAAAATGAATGTTAACGGCTTACTTTGGATAATTTGGTGGTAGAAGAATATGATGAGAAATGTTGGAGCTAATTTTGAGACCTTTGACTGGTATCTGGGCATAGGCATTATTGAGATTTGTTCTTGAACTTTGTGGTAGATGCATATTCTAAAGAAAAAATCTCAAAATCAGGGCACTTTTCCACGAGTTTTCCATTCAGTCTCATTGCTGTCTAGAAGAAACAACTGAGGTTGGTTCACCCAAATATTACATTTTCAAGTAAGCTCAAGCCATATGGTAATCTTGCATGAATAAAAGATGTTTAAGTCAAATCAGCACCATTTTTGCCATCTTGTTGTCAAACGTCTTTGGTTAGTTTGGTGTCCCTGATGTGCCATGTTTAAATAAAACTAAAAAGGTAGAATATAAAATATATATAATTAATGTTATTGAAGTTTTATAATAAAATATTTCACTCTTTTTAAAGTATACATCAACATTTTATGTTTAATGTGTGCTTGTAATTTCTTTACAATTATTCATTAAATTTACTAGCAGTTTCTGAGTGAAAATTATTTCAAAGTAAATTATACCTGAAATTTTATCTTGTTTTTCTCACAAAGCTATTATATGACTTCAGAAGACCTTGAATGTAGTGCACAAGTGGTATGAACTTCTCCTATCTACATTATGGAAAAGACTATTTCAAAGAAAACGAGTCATATGGCCTTTGAACGACAAGAGGCTGAATAAATTAGTATTAGGTAAACTATCCCTTTAGAGGGTTCACATTTGTGTGTTTTGTGTCCTATGGTAAGCCCTGCAATAAGGAAAGGTGGCGTCTATCTAAATCCGAATGCAAACAGCTGCTCTCCACTACATGGAATGTCTTCATCACCCAAATTATCCTCTTCATGGCACCTCTCCAAGATCTGTGCTCCCTCCATTAAGAATACAACACTAGGAGTGTTTTCAAGTGCAGCATGTGAGACTTTCATGTAAAGCAGGTTTCTGGACGGAGAGGGAGAAAAACCATTGCATCAGTTCAGTGGGCAAAAACAAACAACAAAAAAAACCTTCCTGAATGTTGTTAACTGTGGTTTTGTTTCAGGTATGGCTTCCAGTATTGAATCAGTGGACACCATTATACTGGGTAAGAATGCAATCATATTCAAAAGATGATCTATTCATCTACAACTCTTTACAAGGCCACACTTATTATATAAGCATCTTGATGGAAGATGAATTAGCTTTATAGTAAAGTCAGCCTCACAGCCATGCCCACTTTCCATCAACCAATTGTTTCCCTGGACCACAAAAAGTTCATTTATTCAGCTTTCAGATGATGTATAAATCTCAATTTAGAAAAATTGACATTCAAAATTGACACACAAAAGACCAGTGTTGGGGGAAATAACTTTTAAAAGTAATGCATTACAATATTATGTTACTCGCTAAAAATGTAACTAATTATGTTAGTTACTTTTTATGGAAAGTAATGCGTTATGTTACTTTTGTGTTACTTTTTAAATATGAGCAGGTCTTGACTGTTTTTATTATAAGAAGTTCTATTTATTGCAAATGTTAAAGCACTTTAACACCAAAAAGTGAAATGAATACACCTCGGGCTGAAGGAAAAGTAAATTCATGTCTGTACAGTAGAACGCAGGAGAAGAAGCTTCAACACTCTTCAGCAATAACAAAAGAATGAAGCACAATAGTTAGTTTATCTTAAGTCATTTTTGCTCATTAGAATGGTTGAACTGGATCATCAAAGGTCAGCAGCAAAGACATTAGTTAATAAAATGGGATTAGATACATTTGTGTTATTTAACATATTTAATTATTGCAGGTTTGTGTCATATGCGGAGTTGGCATTCACTGTTTGAATTCATTTTGATGACCCTAAATCTGTTTTTTTGCGAGTGGGATGAATTAATGCATCTTCACATTTAGTCTAGAACTACATCATGTTCACACACTGCACACAACGCCTCTGTACATATTTCTCCCAATATGGGGACAGAAGACTTGTCAGTCAATAAATGAGTAAACAAAGTAACTGGCTTTACTTTTTTGAAAATGTAACTCAGATATTTTCTTTTTAAATTAAAAAGTAATGCTTTACTGTATTAGTTACTTGAAAAAAAGTAATCTGATGACTTGTAATGTGTTACCCCCAACACTGCTTAAGACTTGTTTTTGTGGTCCAGGGTCACAACTGGTCTTCATGTCCCACCCTTTCTAAAGTGGACGCTGTTTTTTATGGACTTCATGACTATTATCAACTTGATTTCATTTGTTTCTGGTCTTCTTGTGATTGTTCTCTCACCCAGGAGTGTCTGTAATAGCAGTTGTTGTGATAATACTGCTAATTATAACAGTGGTTCTCCGCTTCATGGCCCATCAGAAAGGTACATATTACACCCATGAGGAGGCTTTAGCATTTAAGAGTGACCCTGAGGTGCAGGAGGTCACCGAAGATCCGGAAGCTTCAGAAGCTCCAGAAGATCCGGAAGCTTCAGAAGCTCCAGAAGATCCGGAAGCTTCAGAAGCTCCAGAAGATCTGGAAGATCCGGAAGCTTCAGAAGCTCCAGAAGATCCGGAAGCTTCAGAAGATCCAGAAGATCCGGAAGCTTCAGAAGATCCGGAAGCTTCAGAAGCTCCAGAAGATCCAGAAAATCTGGGAGATCCAGAAGATCTGG
This sequence comes from Carassius carassius, assembly GCF_963082965.1. Lineage (NCBI taxonomy): Eukaryota > Metazoa > Chordata > Actinopteri > Cypriniformes > Cyprinidae > Carassius > Carassius carassius. Next base: position 6,315,766 of record NC_081802.1, on the reverse strand, counting down.
AAGCTTCAGAAGATCCGGAAGCTTCAGAAGCTCCAGAAGATCCAGAAAATCTGGGAGATCCAGAAGATCTGGAAGCTTCAGAAGATCCGGAAGATCTGAAAAATTCAGAAGATCCGGAAGATCCAGAAAATCAGCAAGACCCGGAAGATCCGGAAGACCTGGAAGATCCAGAAAAAGGTAAAAGGCTGCTCAACTTTCCTTATTATCCCACTCTTGCTTGGACTGAAAACTGAACACTGCGTGCTAAAAACTTATTAATAACTTTTTGTAAATGACAGCAGTTGTACTTCTCATAACAGTGTCAAAAATCTGTTTTGCAGAGGAGCCTTAGTATCTTCTGGCGGGAAGCCTTTTGGGACGTTTCCTGTGTGAAATGTATCACTGTGTGCGACAGAAGGATCTGTCTTGGTTCTTCTTCATTTTTGCTCTCCAATTACATATGCCTTTTCCAACAGATGTCCTTTTTCGGACAGCTTCACACTCAACCACTACTAAAATAAAACAGATTTCCATGTGAAGAAGCACTTGTGTGCTAACTTTGTGTTTTAAAGAGTACTTAAATTATATTAAAATGTGAGGGGTTTTTATACTGTAAACTTTTAGCCTTATGAATGAACACATGTAGAATCTTTTATATTTACATACTGTGAAGTTCTTTGCGAATATTAAGTGTGTTTTTCATGAATTAGTTAATTTACGCTAACTTTAGTGACTGGTTCACGTGTATCTCTTTGTAGAATCTCCTTTGCAAAGATTAAGACACCAGAATTGAATCAAACACCTCCACTTGATTCATTATCCAGGTGGTTGTCAATAGCTACTCCGAAGGTTGTCATCACATATGCCAGTTGTTTTGGAACATCTGTAGTAATTAAAAAAATATTCACAGGTGGAAGAAGAGTGAGAGAGCCTTCGGCAACTGTCCATATTTCACTCAGTGAAAATTCTGTCATTTTTTTATGCACCCATGTCATTCCAATTCCTCTCTTTTTCTGTGGAACACAACATTAGACGTTCAGCAGAATTTTTATTCTGCTTGGTTCAATATAACATGTATATAAAGTTCCAAAAATGGAAATAAAAACAATATGAGAGATATTAAATAAGGACATAAATATACATGCATATTAATTTTCTTTAAATGTTTGCTTTAAATTGATTAAAAGTGACAGTGAAGGCATTTATAATGTTAAAAAAGATTTGCGTTTGCAAATAAATGCTGTTCATTTGAATTTCCTATTCTTCAAAAATTCCTGGGGAAAAAAGTCCCACAATTTCCACAAAAATATTCAGCAGCACAACTGTTTCCAACAAATATTTAATATTTTTGATAAAGTAAATACACCCTTGGTTAGCATAAGAGACTTCATAAAAGAAAAAGAAAAAAATCTTACCAACTTCAAGCTTTTGAACTGTGAGTTTTCTTTTCTTCCTTCTCCGATTCAAACCAAGTAACAACTTTTTTATTATCTTTGTGGTTTGTTTGTCCATCTATTTACACTTTATTTTAGGCTACAGTATGTTTTGCTTCAGTTATGAATAAAATGAGTGATGCAGCAAATGATTGATTTAAATTAATTCTTGAAACATTTTGCATGTGAACAGATATAAGTAAATGCATATTAACATTCTTGTAATATTTATTGTAGAAATCCTTGACAGATCTTGCTGCTGACACCAGTAAAGTTTAAATAAGGCTAAAAACAGAGACCATGCTATCTTATATTTGTCATATAGTTGTGTGTGATTGTACACAGAGCACTCATTTTATAGACTCTCAAATTCTAAAAGTTTCAGGGTATTGCAAAGAAGAATCCAAGGAAATAAAACTTGCTTCATTTTAAATCTAGCTTGATATTTACACAATCTTGAACCACATAGCTGAGGCTGTGATATCTGTTTGCTGACCTGAATGTCATATGGATACAGTAGTATCCTGCTAGAGCTCTAAAAATACATGTTTAAGAGGAACCGCTAATGCTAATGTAAACAGTGCACCACAGTCCATGCAGGAAACAAAAGGCAAACAAACGAACAGTTTCAAAAATAGCCGACTACGCAAATCAAAAGCCACATCTCAGTACCGACACAGAAGCCAAAAAACAAACCAAACACCCCGAAAGCACAGCTCTCCCTTAGTCTAAAGCAATTTGTGGAAACTGGTACATCTCGCTATACGACAGAAGCCAGTGACCTGATTAGGACTAGATGAAAACAGTTTTTAATTAACGGTGAGCAGCGTCACCCCCTCGGAGAGTTGAGCTGAAATAAAGTCTCAACAACAGCAGGAAACTTTCAACGAAAAACTCCAATATAGCATATGCGCTAGGGGAATTAGCCTGTAGCCGAGCTTGCAACTATTATACGACCATGCAAAATACAATTTAGCATTTAGAAGCTCAAACAAAGAGTGGATGGGCAAATACATCAAACTAAACGGGTTATTTCTGAGGCTCTCCAGAGATGCTATGATGTACAGCATTCAAACCACCACTAAACCTTAAGCCAAAATCAGCATCTTATCATGACAACTCATGTTTGATACAGCTGGGTGATGTGATGCCTCAAAAACATGTCAGAAATGTAATAGCTTCGCAAGATGCGAAAATTTACTTTTCCGAGGTGTTAGCTACCAATTTGTTTATTTGTATTAAGTAGGTTAATAACATCCTCAAAGTAATTTCCCCCAATTTTCTGCTGCGGACATGCAGCAAACGAACCAGAAAGATGCCTTTTTTTTCTCCATGAGAAGATGACACAATAGGGCCAGTTTGATTGAGCTCTATTTGGACGTAGATCACCATCAAAAGCGTCAATTCGCATTGATTTCTCATCTCAGGGGAATAATTTACAGGGAATAAAAATTACAGATATGACAGAGCGACTTTCAGCCCTCTTTATAGAGGTCGACCTTTGTCAGGGGAGTCTGAACCAAGGCCATCATCTCTCAAATATCATGTAAATGTAGCAGGATAAGACTGGGAGATGCATAATGGCGCACATCAATAGCTGTGTAGGGAACAACAGTCTATCTGTCTATACTGTATCATTCACTCACCCTTTTTTTTCAACTGGATGCAGAAAAAGATGTTTTTTTGCGCATTATTTGCATTTTTCACTATTGGCTGTTAATAGTATCCTTTTTTGCCAAGGTCCAAACTGGCCAAAAATATTTATTTGTGTGCACTAGGATGGGTTAAATGCAGAGCAAAAATTCTGAGTTTGGGACACTATTTGGTTATTATATTGTAACCATACTAACTACAAATTAAGCATGGTTTTGCTAGTTTAGCTATGGTATTTGTAGTAAAACTGTGGTTGTACAAATGGTAATCAATATGCCAAAAACTAGTTTGGTTTCTACTGTTACTATAATAAAAGCCATGATACATTTTCATAAGGTTTTGTTAATAAAAATAATAAGGATTTGTTTGTGTACTATGCTAGGTGTTGTGCATCTGCAAATATGTTTAAATCTTCAGTTTACTGAGGGAAGAAGTTAGTTTATTCATCAGAACATCTGGATGTTTGGGCTGTTGATAAGGGTAAAGGTTTTTAGCCTTAAATAATGAGTTAATGTGATTTAGCAAAGCAGCTTAACATGGTTTTGAGTCTTTTCTATTTTCATGATGCCAGAGTTGCATGTGTGTGTGTTCATAAGTCCAGAGGGCAGTTGTGAGTGGCATGAATTTAATCCAATTTCTCCATCTCCAGCGCTCTGGAGCCAGGCGTAACTCACCCCAAAACGATCTCTTCCTGTCATGGGAGTTTATGCTAATGAGAAATTAGGACAGGTTGGGGGTGAGTAAAAATGTGGTAATTCCTTTATTGTTTCATTATTTGATCAATTGCCATTAGTATTCCCATGTTCTAAAATTTGCACCGTCCTCTGTCCCACTCCAGGGTCAAGGGGGCCATATATCCTCTTCTAAATGGGATAGCCAGAATTAGCATAGGCCACCATGGAAACTTCTTAGCTGCTTTGTGAAAATGATTATTGGTTATTTCCAGCCTTTTTTTAAACATTCTCCAACTTACAGTATGAGAACTTTGATTCAAAATCATTGGCTGGAAATGAAAAGGTGCCTTGGCAAGAATGTATCTGGGTCATATCTCACCCCATTTTATTTTTTCACCCAATTTATTTATAAATTGTATATATGAATATAAAAGTATTTATGGTCATTTTTAAATGAAAGCACAGTACAGTATAATGACTGTATAATGAATGAAGTATAATGCAAAAATGTCTTTAATGACTCAAGTCTTCTGAGACTGTCATCTTTACAAAAGCTGATTTCATACACTTAACATAAGGTGAAAAAAAGAGACAAGGAAAGAGTTCTGTTTCATATTTTTGGTTGCCCTAAGGGTTTGAAGAAGTGGGCTAGAGGAGAGCCGCTCAGCCTTACGTCAGCTGGAAACAATAAACCAAACGGAGTCATCCATCATGAGTGTTTGATTCCGCAGACAGCATGTCAAATCCCATTGATCTCCAGGAGAACCTTCAGGATCGCTGACGGGTCTCTGGCGATGCTCTGATGTGACAGAAATTCAGGTTTACCTCTTTCTGGCAAACTTTTTATGACGTGACCCCAAAAGAAATGATGTAAAAGCCTTGTAAGAACTAATGATGATATCGGAAACCAAGTTTTTTTCCATTTAGTGTTCATCTAACCAGTTCATCTCCCTGACTCAGTGATTCAGTATTGTCAGTGGTTGATGAATTATTTGCTTTGAAAAATTTGCTGAAAATGTATTCACCCTCAGGCCATCCAAGATATATATGAGTTTGTTTCTTCATCAGAACAGATTTTAAGAATTTTTTACTTTTTTGCTTCACAGACGAAATGTTCATGCAGGTTTTGAAAGACATTATGGTGAATAAATGATGACAGACTGTTCACTGTTGGGTGAAAAACAAATAAATAAATTATAAACTCCTATATATATTAGGGCTGCTCCGATCACGATCGGCCGATCATTAATGCGCATCTCGTCAGTAAAGCCGGTTCTCTAATCAGCGGTAAATACCATCAGGAGCGTGATTTCACATAGAGCAGCTGTTACTACACAGAGCCATTGTTAACTGAGAAGCTGCGCAAATCCACGTTCATTTTCAGCGTTTATTTGCACATCTTCTCAGTTAACAATGGCTCTGTGTAGTAACAGCTGCTCTATGTGAAATCACGCTCCTGATGGAATTTACCGCTGATTAGAGAACCGGCTTTACTGACGAGATGCGCATTAATGATCGGCCGATCGTGATCGGAGCAGCCCTAATATATATATATATATATATATATATATATATATATATATATATATACACTCCCAAGTGCATGGTTTGCCAGAAAAAGAAAAGAAAAATGTGATTTCCCCCACGTGCAGTGCTTTATGTTGCTGAAATTTTTTGCTTTCGATCCTTTATGGGATTTTCAAAATGTCATTTGAAATGGAAAGGTGTTGTGCAGTTTGAAAGAACAACAGTTGAGTTGCTGTTTCTCTCTCTGTCTTTTGAGGACACTGCATATACCTTTCATAATGCAAAAATAAGCCAAGCTATGAAGGCTAAAACTCTCTAGGGTTTTGATGAATTTTTTATTTTTATTTTTTTTAATACTACGGTTTAAAACTACCACCATGTATGTGGCAGAATTCAAAGAAGAGTCTTTCTTTTCCATCTTGGAAATCACAGTTATTGAAAAGAAAGGTCAAGGGAAAAATTTTTATGTGCGCGTCAATGTAATGACTATGGACTCTGCGCTTGTTCTACAGTTATACAGTAAGTCATCAAGTTACATATGCTTTTACAGTTCGGTTCCAGCTCAGGGTTTTGTATTTTATTTTGTATATTTTGTAACCTTTTGTATACTATTATGAAAAGCAGAATTCCTAGTGTGTAACAATTCACAGACTTAAAGTCTGGTGTAACCTCACCTTTAATGTCTTAAAAAGTCCATCTATTAAGATTATGGAGTTATTAGATTCTTAGTAAACGAGTCTTACCTCGGGTTGCACAGGTTTCTGTATGAATGATGTTGAATCGCAGTTATCTAATTGAGATATAATCACCTAAAGAGTCCCAGACATTTTTATATCTGCTCTGGAGTCATTAACGGCTGAGATTTGTAACACCTGCTTAGGAAAAGTGCTGTGTCAAGAAAAAAAGATTAAAGCCAAGAGTTCTTTATTTCTATGTGAGAAGATGTCTGCACACACACACACACGCTCACAAACACACACCCTCGAGGCCCTGCCTAATATCTGTCAGAGTGTAAAATGTTCCTCAGAGCGATCGATGAAGATCAGGTCCAAGGAATTGATAACCTTATAAAGCCTGTAATGACTTTCCTTCCTTAGCAACGAGCAATAAAGTTTTTATTATGGATCTCTCCGCTCACTCCATGAGTCTCGGACAGTGAGGGATGTTAGAAATTAAAACTCACAGAATGTGATTGTTTCACCGACTGTGGACACACAGATACAGTGGACGGAAAGTTCACTTCGCTGCTGAACTGAATTTCAAGGTTAACCTGAGCTCCCATGTTGTTTCTGTTAATGTGGTCTGGGGAAAAGCTTACAGCTTTTCATTAGCAGTAAAACAGTAAGTCAAGGTCAGTTTGATTGGTTTCTCATTTGAAGTATGTGATTTGAATGTAATCTTGACCAACAATTTGAGAGTTTTTGATCTTTTCCTATTCATGCAGGAGTTGCGTTTGAATGGTTCTCAAGATGACTGGAAAAGATCAGGATACAAGGAAACAAAGGGATTGGAAAACGTCACCACATAAAAAGATTTAGACATAAAAATCACAGTGGGATATACTTTATTTACCATAATCTGACACATGACAATGGGATAATAAAAAAAACAAGTTTGTAATAGGACTTGCTAAGGTGTAAAAAGTTATTAGATTTTGATAAAAGATTGCAAAATATTTCTTTGGAATAATGCACAACATGAAACTGTTCTAAATATGCCAAGTGCATGCATTAAGAAAGTAAATACTGTTGGTTTTGATTTCATATTGACTTCATATTCATTATCTTTGAATTAAGTAAGAAACACCTCAACCTTTGAGACTTTAATCAAGCAATACAAATCTGTGCCGCTTTTGTCCTCTCTGTTTCTGTCTTTAAGTCCTGCTCTAGATGGGAACATCGCTGAATCAATGTGAAATCCCACTGACAAATTTATATTGATAAAATATAATGAAATAGAGTGTGAACCCAGAAAAAGCCAGTTAACAGATCTGATGTCAGTTGTCGGTCAGGCACAGTTCTAGTCGGCGTGTAATTGACACTGGAGTGAATAAATGTTGGAGTGTGGGAGCTGTTTTCAGATTGTCCTCTGTGAAGGTTATGAGACTTGGGGCAAATGAGCTGACATTCTTCATTCTGGGTTTGAATAAATGCAGCGAGACCTGTCATTCAATCTGGACAAGAAATATCACCGATCTCTTTAACATAGTTCCTCTGAGAAATCAGATTATGTAGAGGACAAATTGAGAGTTTTGGTGACTTCAGTCTTCTCAGATTTGTCTAGAGAATATTACCCCAGTCTACAGAAAACCAGAAGGGACCAAAAACATTTCAACAGTCAGAACCACACTGAAACTATGGGCCAGGATTATGTTAGAGACTTGGGATCTTTTGACTTGGACTAGTGAGCAAAAAGATCTAATAGTCAGAACAACAATCAATTAGCCATTTAACATTCTGACCAATTTTGCACTGGCAAGTACCACTAACACTGTCCTGGGGAAACTTTTGAGATAAAGCTTATACCTAATGTACACTTACAGTTTGGGGTCAGTAATATTTAAAAATAATGGCAAATGGCAAAGATGCATCAAATGTGATCATAAGTGACAGTAAAAATACCAGTTGCACTTTATTTTGCAAAGATGCATTAAATTTGATCATAAGTGACAGTAGTTGCACTTTATTTTACAATACATAATAATTTACAGTACTTACATGAACTTACAATGTACTTTCCTAAGAAAGTTCTGGTAATACAAGGTTACTACATGGGGTAGGGTTAGGTTTAGGGATAGGTTCAGGGTTAGTACCTAGTTTTTACATAGTTTTTGTAATTACTATAACAAGTACATAGTATGTACATGAGGAACAGGACTGTATATAAAGTGCTACACGATTTTTTATAATGTTACAGAAGATTTATATTATAAATACATGTTATTTTTCTGAACTTTCTATTCATCAGAGAATCTTGAACAAGAATCAGAATCATAACAATGATTTTCTTAAAGGGTTAGTTCTCCCAAAAATTCCGTCATTAATTACTCACCCTTATGTCATTCCAAACCTGTAAGACCCTCGTTTATCTTTGCAACTGACACGGAAGACAAAAATTGTTGAATAAAGTTGTTATTTTTCTTATGTTTTCTTTGCAATGTCCTTAGTCATCTTTCTTGGGCTAGGAAAGTTTCAGCTGCATTGCTGTCTATGCAGGGTCAGAAAAATCTTGGATTTCATCAAAAACATCTTCATTTGTGTTCTGAAGATGAACAAAAGTTTGGAATGACATGAGAGTACTTAATGACAGAATTTTCATTTGCTATACCTTAAAAAAATACATAAAAATATTAAGCAGCACAACTGTTTTCAACATTGATAATAATAAGAAATCAGCAAATCAGCATATTAGAATTATTTCTGAAGTATCATGTGACACTGAAGACTGGAGAAATGATGCTGAAATTTCAGATAGAAATACATTTTAAAATATATTCAAATAAAAGTTATTTTAAATTGTAAGAATATTGGTGGACATAAGAGACTTTGTGAGATTTTATCAGAATAAATAAAAATCTTACAAAACTTACATGAAACAAGGAACAACATCTGAGCAATAAAATTTAATATATACTCAGATATTGGGAAATAGTAGCAGAAATTCTCAATCAGACAGTTTTCTTTAGACAGTTCCTGAAGGAATTACCTTATTACTGGGATGTTCATGTGCCCCATAACCAATAATTTCCCTCACGGAAATCACGGCTCTTTTTACGTTAGGCTGAAATTTATTTAGTCTAACCAAATATGTCTGAATCCATCCCAGTCAGAAATGAGCCATACATGACATAAATGAGAATCGACGGACTTCGTTTTGAGCCAGTCTGTAGTGAGCACATGCTTTTCTGAGAGAGCAAATCCATTTCAATTCTATTGAAAGTTTCAAAAGAATAGATATGTGTTCATTTCATACTCCACTCGAGAGCTCAAAGTAATCTGGGCTTAGAGAGTCCCTCTCATGAGAAGCACGAGAGGAAGGGCGAAGAGGATAGAAACTGTTCAAACAAAGTGAAGTGGATGAAACATTAAATTAGAAATGTTCTGTTTGGAGGCCTGGCAGATTCCAACTGACGTGAGTGTGCAAAGGGCTTTACATAATTGTGAAACAAAAGGTGAAAGACTGGCACGGTTTTAGCTAGTTGTTTCACTCCGGAATCCAAGTTGGCTGCCATAATGAAGATGTCCTCCATAACATTGTACGGCCTTGTAAAAGAGAGAGAACATTGTAAAAGAGAAGAGGCTAAGCGGCCACCACTTGAAAAGCCATTTCAGCTTTGATATGTTACGGCCATACGTTCTGTAGGATAAGCAGTTCCTTTCGCAAATTGCACAACAGAGAGAAAGTACTTCCAGAGGACTTTGTTCGGTGGAGCGTAGCCGCTAGGGCACTAGGTTATGAAATTTAATATTTTTGGCAGCTGTTCAAAGAGAATAACACAAGAAAAGACGGATGCTAGTCTGCAACTGCCAGGCAAAGTCCTCAGTACTCTTCAGAATGTCACAGAGAATGAGTATGCACCGTGCAGTGGACAAATAATGGTGTTTTCGTCCATGTGTGATCACTAGTTATTATGAAGTGGTCAACATTTGGTTGCTTAGCATGGCCCAAAAAAAAAGAAAAAAAAAAAAAAAACTGAAACCAGCCAGAGTTGGTTGGCTGGTTTTAGCTGGACTTCCAGCCTGGTCTTAGCTGGTTTAATATGCTGGCTTTAGAGATTTTGACAACTTTTTTTTGCATTTTTCTTTCTTTGTTTGTTTGTGTTGTTTGATAGTTTTCCAGCAGGGAGATGCTAGAATTCATTTATGATACATGGGCCAAGTACAATCTGAAGGATGGTGCTTTTTAACAGTATAGCGTCCGTCACTACACTGATGCATTAGGACCCATACAGACCACAGGGTGAGCATCCCATCCTGGCCTCACTAACACCTCTTCCAGCAGCAACCTAGTTTTTCCAGGAGGTCTCCCATCCAGGTACTGACCAGGCTCAACCCTGCTTAGCATCAGTGGGTGACCAGTCTTGGGCTGCAGGGGCGATATGGCGGCTATGACTTGATAATATTCAAAGCACAGCTACATTAAGTTAAAACTACTTTAAAGTAAAGGAAAAGAACGTAGATATATGTAGATAAATGAGCCGGGAGTTTTAATGAATACCTTTGTTGTTCTTTTGAAATTTAAAGTAGGCCCCATCCCTCGTTCCTCAACTTGATGAAGAATACAGCCTGCCATGCTCAGAGCAGAGGCGGAGCAATCCATCTTCATCGTACCACAGTGGAACGGATTTCTCTATGGGGGAAAGTAACTGCTAATTGCAGTTAAACTTTTTTGCAAAAGTATCATCTTGGCAAACAATCAGTCGTTCTGCCACAGACAATGGAGACAAATCAAGGAAAACTCAACCTACATAAAACAATTAAACATTCAAACATCAGCCCTGTGCGCAGAGGGCATTGTCTTCTGTGATGAATGCTCGACTTGAGGTAAGAGGTGAATAAGTCTCAAAAGGTTTCATCTTTTTGGATTTTTTTGTTTCTGAATGAAAAACTTGACAACTTTACTTTTGAACTACGTAAATTCTCATCCATATTGCAGGTCATTCTTACCAAGAACTGCTTACTTAAACAGGAAGTGACTATCTGATATTTAAAGTGACTATCCACAGTTCTCTGACAATATTAGAGGTAACTAACTACTCTGATTTGACTTGGACACATAAAAAAAATAATGGAACAGCATATAAATACTTTCATTTTTGTTTGTTTTGTTTTTGAGTGCTTGGGTAGAGTATGTATTGTTGAGCAAGCGTACTCCACACTGCAGTTGATCAAATCGCACCTTCAAGGTCACTATAACAGCACAGTCTCTCTCTTTCCATTTTATCTGGAGCATTTTTCAGTTGTGCTCTGTTTTCTCAATGAGATAACGTGCCGTTTCCCCTAGCTGTCTCAGCAGCTTTAAATGCATGACTACCCATTCCAGTCCCCCTATAGGGGAACAGAATGAGTCTACTTTACTTCAGTGGGGTCTGCCGCAGGTCGGCTCGCCTCTCCAGGGGACAGCGTGTTTAAAAACGCCGCATCCAACAAGCCTCAGCTTGAGAGCAGATTTCACAAATCATTATATCAGTTAAAAGCAAAAAATATGCGTAAACATGATACACTGTCATTTTTCAGTGCGCATAGAGTGACAGATATATCTAGAAGGCATACATACACTGACTCTCATGAATCAAATGTGTTTTTACTTTCTCTTTATTTTATCAAAATGATTATATTCAATTATTATTAAGATAGATAGATAGATAGATAGATAGATAGATAGATAGAGTACATACTGTACATTCACACATACTGTACATATATACACTGAATATGCATACAAGCCAAGTCAGAAAGTCAACTTTCTAAAGCGCTTTATATAATTGTTTCACAGCAGTTTCACAATAGTATCAAATTCTCAAAAACTGATCTGCATTCTAAACAAGCAAAAGACACACAAAAGTAATGTTTACATTTTTTAACATCTGTGTGTAGGTTGGTGTGTACAGCTAATTATTTTATGCTTGTGCGTAAAGTTACTATGCAAAAATACCACTTTTAGAAGTGAATTAAGTGTTAAGATATGTGTAATGTTTTGCATGTTTTGCATGTTATGTGTGTGTGTGTGTGTGTGTGTGTGTGTGTGTGTGTGTGTGTGTGTGTGTGTGTGCACGTGTGTTGTGAATTTGAATGTAGAGTTTTGAGAAATGGAGCCATAGTTTAAAATAAAAAAACCTTAAATCAAAATTGTTGAATCCATATAGGGGGTTTTAAACCATTCGTAATAAATTGTATTGATTTTTCACATAGCAAATATGTATGGGTGGCATTTGAGTGCTAATGCACCTAAACACTTGGAACAGGATGCATGATAAAAAAATAATACTGTGTGGAGCCAGCAATGCTAATCAATACACTTCCAGGCTTGGCTGCTAAAGGCTTGAAAGGCTTGAAAGGCTAAAGTGGTAGATTTTTGAGATTAAATTAATTGTGTTGGCTGGGACTTGTTTTGACTTTGCTTGTATTTGTGTGTAATTAAACAGACAGGTAGTCCCCAGTGGTGTAGTCGGGGCCATACGCACGTATACTCCGTATGCTTACTTTTCCCCCCGGGCTGTTTGCGTATTACAACTTCTGAGGATCAATATTAGCGTATACCCTCCGTATACTCACTTGTTTTGCCGATTAAGACGTCCCTAATCTACTCCTGTTTTAGCGTCCCCTTTAACTGTATCCCAAGTGTTTTTTTTAACTCGCGAACGTTTGTTGTAATTGGTGCATTTTTGTTTGAATTCTGTCGTTCCCCGCCCCCGACGACGCCGTTATCGAGCATCATTCGCAGGATGCCAGCGAGCGAGCACAGTGTTCATCGATTGACGACGGAAGATGGTTTCACGTTGAGGCAGTCAGGTAATAAACGTATTTGAAATTAGTTTAATTACAGCTACCGGTAATTACAGTCTGTTATGCCGTTGCTGATTTATGATGCCTTTGCCTCATCATGATTTCGTATATGGCAGAAATATAACGTTATTCAAGCAGCACAGGATTTTTGAAGTTATAAACATTTCAACTTGATAAAGAAGCATATACATGAATCAGAAATTGATCAGAAATTATGTTTAAAGTAGCTAACAAGCCACAGACAGAAAGTCAAATACACAAAAAATACTAAAATTGCCATCATGATGAATATTTGCATAAAACAGTCTGTTAACGTTATGTGTTAAAGAAATGCAGCATTTGGGATAAAATCAGAAGGCTGCTTTGGGATTTGTGCATCTGCTACTGACTGTCATTTAATGTTTATCCAACAACAAATTTAAATTAAATAAAAATTGTAATGACACATTACGAGGTTATCCCACTGCAAATACCTTTTAAAAAGCAAACATTTGTGATGTGTTATCTTATGTCTTATGACAAAGTAAAGACTTGGGTAGATTATGCGACCCATGTTAGTTTAATGATGCATATTTCAAGTCTATCTCTGTCTCTATCTCATCTAGAAAATGGTTGGAAGAGGAGAGAAAAGGAAAGTCAGTCTAACTGACTATTTTGGAAGGTAGGCCAACTAAAGGAAATTTCATAGTGTCCCACTTGTAAGGGTAAATGTTGGCTTTTGACCTGTCAGCCAACAGCAAAGGTAATGATTACTTTTTTACTTTTAGTGTGCAGAGTAAGAGAAGCCATGTAGGCCAGTTCTACTCAAAAACCAGCACAGGTCCAAGTCAGACCAGCACAGACCAGACCTCCAGCACAGGCCCAAGACAGACCAGCACAGACCAGACCTCCAGCACAGGCCATTATCAGACCTGCACAGCCCAGACCTCCAGCACAGGCCCAAGTCAGACCAGCACAGCCCAGACCTCCAGCACAGGCCATTATCAGACCAGCACAGACAGCTCAGGTCTTTCCAAAGTCATAATAGGAAAATGCTTACTATAGTGATTTAATATTTAGTAGAGTAGAAAGTAGGTTAGTATTATGTGTCACTCAGTTATAGTCTTTTGTTTGCTCATAATTTGATGGGCATCTCACAATGTGGCTGGATTTATAACCTGCTCAAGACTAGTAGTTCACTATTAGGATTAGTTCACTTTCAGAGACTAATATGTCATTTTTGTAAAACACATAATTGCAATTGTTAAAGGGATAGTTCACCCAAAAATAAAAATCCTATCATTAATTATTCACACTAATATTATTCCAAACCCACAAGACTTTTGTTGATTTTCACAACACAATTTAAAATATTTTGCATTAAAGGTTGTATCAGCGATTTCTAGCCTAAAACATAAAGTGTCAATTTCAGCTGACCTTTCTGCACGATCCGCTCGCTGCCTGCCCTATAAATTGTCTGTGAAAAAAACGCGTCTCTCTGGTCAGCCTAGGGTCCGAGATATGCCAAAAAAACAATCGGCACTACCAACCTTTCCACACATAAACAAATAGTGTTCCAACCAATCAGCGTCAGGGGTTTGGTGTTGTGGACTTTCCTACTGGTGCTGGGATGTGAGGGAGGCGGAGCGAAAGTCCACAACACTAAACCCCGGACGCTGATTGGTTGGCACACTGTTTGTTTACGTGTGGAAAGGATGGTAGTGCCGATTGTTTTTTTGATTTAAAGATGTGCACTCGAAGTCAAACCCTAAGATGAAGTCCATTAACACTGAGGAATTCTTGCAAAGGCTAATTGACAGTCTACAGAAACGTCTTCCTTTTGAAGAAGACATTCTCAAAGATTTAAGTATTCTTGACACAAGCAGGTGGCCATCAGAGCCTAGCATTCGTTATGGTGAAGCAGAGATTTGTAGGCTTTGTGCACGTTTTAATGTGTGCCCTGACCAGGCCATTAAGGGAATGCGAGACTTAATTGAATCTCCCCAAACTGAAAGTCAGAATTTGAAACCCCTTAAGAACTGCATGCAGACTTTTCCTGTAAGTACTGCAGAATGTGAAAGAGGTTTCAGTCTGATGAATACCATCTTGACCAACAAGAGGTCTTTGCTTCTTGTTTCACATGTTTCAAATTTAATGATGATCAACCTGAATGGCCCACCAATTTCACTGTTCAACCCAGAGAAATATGTTAATTCCTGGGCAAGACATCATCGCACTGCAAATGACCCTCAGTCACGTCAATGTAAATCTGTAACAAAAAATAGTAAATCTGTTTGGAACGTACTGTAAAAAAAAATGCATAATAGATAAATGTAAATAAAAAAAACGCCAGATTGTATATGTAGTTTTAAATGTATATATTCCTAATTAACAAAAAAAACAATGACTTGTAAATTGATATAAATGTATATGAATTGATATATACCTAATAAACCAAATAAACAATGACTTCTGACATGTTTTTGCCTTTAATTATTTTTTTCTCTGGGGGGGGTGTAGTAAACCACTTTTTTTTTAGGACTACACCACTGGTAGTCCCAGTTGACTTATTTAGTTCTGTTGTTGTAGTTTAAGTTTGTTCTTGGCTATTTGTTCATTTATGTGTGTAGCCTATATGTTTGCATGCACATGTTCCTATTTTCTGCTCATTATCTCAAAGTCTCTTACAACCTCTTTGCCATTTTTGTTTTTGTAAATGGAGAGAAAACACAGTGCCTGATCAGGCTATCAGTGCTGCTCTGAGCTTGAGTAAGCTAACATATTGAATTATCAAAGAAACAAGCTAACTTGCTAATGCAGGAGCGGTAGGCTGTACGTGGTTCATTGCAAGGATAGCACATACAAATAGTAAATCTTCAGTTGTTCAAGATACTTAAAGGTGATGTGTTTCTTGATTTTAAAATACTTTCTCCTATTCCAACTTAATATACAAAGACTGCTGGACATCATTGAGACTCTGTGCTGTTTGTTGCTAATAGACATTTTTGCTGACTGGAAGTGATGTGAGGGAATAAGAACTGAAAGGTCACTTATCAAATATAGTCTTCCAACTGTTTTTTATTAGTCCAACATTTATGTAGTGATTTCAGAGTCACGTACCAAAAATTTTGGGGGGCCTGAATCTTTCCAATGAATCGTTTTAGCCAGTTTCCAAAACTGGTCTGAACAATAAGAGTTGGTCTTGAGTCAAAAATGGACTCGAGAATCAGAGAACACCATCCGTTAAATGTCTAATTCACAGGACTTGACTGGTGGGATGAACAGCAAGTTACTTTATTAGCCAGTTAAATAAAACATACCGGAAATATGTTAATGAGTTGACTGTATGACATTTTCAAGATAGATACATAAAAAAAAAATAGTCAATATCATATAAATAAAATGTGAAAAAGGCAAAAGATTATTAATTTAGTATTGGTTAATGTATTTACGAATAATATTTATGTCCACAATGACTTTGGTTTTTTAAATAAGCAGTATAATAAAAATGTTTTTAAACAAATAAATTGTTGTGATTGCATTTGGTGCAGGGCAAACACTCTGTTGACTCTTTTTTTCAGCAAGAACACAAATTATAGTTCCCTAATTCATTCACACAGTCTGCTAACAGAATTTAAGGCAACAGAACGACCCATTTTAGCAGGGATACTCCCATAAGCATGATATATTGTTGCTGCTACGTTTCTGTGGCTCATCTTATTATGGATTCTTATCACCATGTGAAGTTTCCATGCACAGTATGTGAGAGCGAGATAAGGCCGAGGTTTAAAACCATTTTAGGCCCAGACATTGTGATAAAAAATTATAACCTCTCTTCTTATCTTTCAAGTGCAAGAGAGGAATCATCTAATGTAGAGGTAAGTATTTGTAAAAAAAAAAAAAAGAAAAACACTAAAGAGTACTGCTTTGTTATTAGCTGAGCTGTTGAGCTGCTTTGCTGTCATTGGTTCACTCATTCCATGCTTCACTCTGATTGGCTCACAGGTCGCCAGGCCCATAGCGACGACTGTTGGGGATTACCAGAAAGCTGCCAGACCCACTGTTTACATTTGTGAGATGCCCTCAGGTTTCTGTTTACATCAGGAGCTAGTAATCCCTGCAGTTATGTGTCTTTTTCCTTTTATGTGGCTCGCTGGCTAATATAGAGGTATTTAGTGTCATGAAGTTAAATTACAGCTAAGAGCAGCAGAGAAAGGAGGGGATACCTTTCTCCTGTCCCACCTTATGGTGAGTGACACTTCATATTAGCACATAATGAGGAGTGTGATCATCGGATGAAGGGGACAAAAAAATGATTTAAGGCTTTAATGACTATAAGGAGGGGATATAGCTATGCTCAGTTTAAGGGGGGGAAATATACTATTTATAATTACAAAAAAATGAAGGAAACTAGCATACATATACATACAACAATGTAGT
Organism: Carassius carassius; assembly: GCF_963082965.1. NCBI lineage: Eukaryota > Metazoa > Chordata > Actinopteri > Cypriniformes > Cyprinidae > Carassius > Carassius carassius. Next base: position 6,298,576 of record NC_081802.1, on the reverse strand, counting down.
TAACTTGTGTCCTTCTCTAAAATTCCAGTAATATTTTGTGGATTTTCCAGAATTTTATATTATTTGGGCCTCATTTTAATGATCTTAGCGCATGGTTAAAGTGCATTCAGGGCGTGTCAGGATCCACTTTTGCTAATTTAACGACAGGAAAACGGTCGGCGTGCCCAGGCACATGGTCTAAACGGGTTGTCCCTATTCTCTTAATGAGTAATGGGTGTTTTGTGGGCGCAGCGTGCAATAAACCAATCAGAGTCTTAACTCCCATCTCCTTTAAAAGCCACTTGTGCTCGCCCCGTGGCGGGTTCGCTATTTACATGGGAGAATGTAATTTTTTAGAAATTGTGTTTAATGAAAAGGTTTCAATATGCTTCATTGACCCCAAAATGTATTTTCAACGTTTCTTCAGCTTTCAAAATATGCCAGTGGTGGCTGTCTATTATGACTAAATATATTAACTTCACATCAAACCAAAATGATGTTCAAAGCCCATTTTGCCATGTAAATGTGGCTTAATTCCAGGCAAAACAGGATTTTCGAAATGAACAAATATAAGGTTGGACTTTCCATCTGTTGAAAATTGTTTAGATGGTGAAAAGTGTCTCTATATGACAAGTGATTGTAGGGGGAGGGCTAAAAATTAAGAGGGATTGATGACGTATTTTAGAGGCAATGCAAGTTATTTCATTTTAATGGAGGATTACGAAGACAAATATTTCTCTGGAATAATGTGCTTCATTCACATTAAGACTAAGAATATGTGTTGAGAAAATAAATTGAGCCAATTTCAAGTTGACTTTTAAGCTCTAGTAATATCTTTTCTTGCTTAACTTTTCATAGTTTGCTTCCGTTCTCACTTTAATGATTTCCTTTCTACTTTTATAGACACACACAAGAATCAAAAGGCACAGTGGAAAGAACAAAAAAGAGATGGAGAGCGTGCACTAAGATCTATCCAAGTAATCATTCATAATGTGTATTTTTTTAGGTGTAACTCACACAGTGTCTCTGTGTCTCTTTTGCATTTGTTGTGGTTTCAGCAATCATCTCCAAGGAGGTGAGTAATGGCCACAGCAGGGAAAGAGGAAGGCATCAGATATTCAACACATCGAGTCATCTCTCCTCTGCTGTCTGTACCCCAGGAGGATCCACAAACTTTTGTGGCAAAATACATAATCTGTCCACATTTGAAGCTTATTTTGGCCAAGTACTTGCGAGCATTGGGTCACAACGTGTTTGTCAGCCGTCACCTGTAGGAAATTAATTGTGAAAACTTGTTCACACAGGAAGCAGCCTCACAGCAGAGGGTATTAAACTTGCCCGTCCACTCCTATTTGTAGTGATGAACTTTGTGGCCGATAACTCGCAACCCAAGTGTCCAATTACAAAGTAGACTGCGGGGCCACTTTAAATTTAATTAAAGGCAAGAAAACTAATATTACTTGTCACCGCAACTGACGGAGCACGATCATGGCGAGGCTTACTGCTCGTTAGCGGATTGGGGCAGGAAATTGCACCTCAATGATATACTGTTATCATCATCCTGACAGACCATCATTGAACATTATGCAAAATGTATTCATACACTGAAAGTGAGAAGATAGGGAAGGTAGGAATGCAGCCAAAATAACCTAATAACCCAGTTGCTGTGATGTCTCAAAGACCAAAAGAAAAAAAGGAAATCAATAACTTATGTAGCTTTAAGGATTCATCTACAGTCGTGGCCAAAAGTTTTGAGAATTACATGAATATTGGTTTTCAAAATTTTTGCTGCTAAACTGCTTTTAGATCTTTGTTTCAGTTGTTTCTGCGATGTACTGAAATATAATTACAAGCACTTCATACGTTTCAAAGGCTTTTATCGACAATTACATGACATTTATGCAAAGAGTCAGTATTTGCAGTGTTGGCCCTTCTTTTTCAGGACCTCTGCAATTCGACTGGGCATGCTCTCAATCAACTTCTGGGCCAAATCCTGACTGATAGCAACCCATTCTTTCATAATCACTTCTTGGAGTTTGTCAGAATTAGTGGGTTTTTGTTTGTCCACCCGCCTCTTGAGGATTGACCACAAGTTCTCAATGAGATTAAGATCTGGGGAGTTTCCAGGCCATGGACCCAAAATTTCATCATTCTGGTCCCCGAGCCACTTAGTTATCACTTTTTCCTTATGGCACGGTGCTCCATCGTGCTGGAAAATGCATTGTTCTTCACCAAAATGTTGTTGGATTGTTGGAAGAAGTTGCTGTTGGAGGGTGTTTTGGTACCATTCTTTATTCATGGCTATGTTTTTGGGCAGAATTGTGAGTGAGCCCACTCCCTTGGATGAGAAGCAACCCCACACATGAATGGTGTCAGGATGCTTTACTGTTGGCATGACACAGGACTGATGGTAGCGCTCACCTTTTCTTCTCCGACAAGCGTTTTTCATTGATGCCCCAAACACTCGGAAAGGGGCTTCATCGGAGAATATGACTTTACCCCAGTCCTCAGCAGTCCATTCACTATACTTTCTGCAGAAGATCAATCTGTCCCTGATGTTTTTTTGGAGAGAAGTGGCTTCTTTGCTGCCCTTCTTGACACCAGGTCATCTTCCAAAAGTCTTCGCCTCACTGTGCGTGCAGATGCGCTCACACCTGCCTGAGCAAGCTCTGCACTGGTGGCACTCCGATCCCACAGCTGAATTCTCTTTAGGAGATGATCCTGGCGCTTGCTGGACTTTCTTGGACACCCTGAAGCCTTCTTTACAAGAATTTAACCTCTTTCCTTGAACTTCTTGATGATCCTATAAATTGTTTATTTAGGTGCAATCTTAGTAGCCACAACATCCTTGCCTGTGAAGCCAATTTTATGCAACGCAATGATGGCTGCATGCGTTTCTTTGCAGGTCACCATGGTTAACAATGGAAGAACAATGATTTCAAGCATCACCGTCCTTTTAACATGTCAAGTCTGCCATTCGAACCCAAACAGCCTGACATAATGATCTCCAGCCTTGTGCTCGTCAACATTCTCACCTGAGTTAACAAGACGATTACTGAAATGATCTCAGCAGGTCCTTTAATGACAGCAATGAAATGCAGTGGCAAGGTTTTTTGGGATTAAGTTAATTTTCATGGCAAAGAAGGACTATGCAATTCATCTGATCACTCTTCATAACATTCTGGAGTATATGCAAATTGCTATTATAAAAACTTAAGCAGCAACTTTTCCAATTTACAATATTTATGTAATTCTCAAAACTTTTGGCTACGACTGTATGTTTAATTTAGAATTTAGTGTTTGATTATTCAATTTCTGTATATTTCCTACTTGCTGAATGGCACAGGTAGCTAAGCATGACATTTATTATAGGGTGTATGTGAAAATTGTTTTAAATTCACTTAAATTAGAAGTTGTCTTTTTCAAAAGTATTATAAATATATAAAAATGATATCTCTCAATTATACTGAAATGTTGAATGGCTATAGTCAATGGTTACATTTTAGGAAAAAGAAAACTATTTCATAAAGAAATCAGTAGTATTGGTATAAATGATCCTCGCCTTCTGTCATATATATATTTTTTAAATATACTGTCTTTATGTTTTTCTACATTAATTTGGATATTGAATATGAAAAAAAAAGTATATTTAAGAAATTAAAAAATATATAAAACAAATTTTAGGTGGGATTAATCATGATAAATCATGAATAGTTTCAGAGATTTTTCAGAATTATTACAAGTCCCTTTTTTAAAACAGAAAATTTAATTCATATTAAAATAAATTTAATTAAAAATTAAATAACTTTATAAGTGATTTTATTTTTTATTATTGTGCATTTAAGTGTGGCACCAGGTTTGATGCCATTTATTTTCAATTAATAACATCCAAAATGTTATGGTCTTTTTAGGATTTGACAGTTGTGGTCCATAGAAATATAAAAATATTCTTTAAAATATCAGTTTATGTTCCATAGTAAAATTACAACAACATATGTATTTAAAATGACATCAAGGTGAGTACATGATGTTGGTTTTCAGTTTAGCATGAACTATTCCTCTAATTAAACGGAAAATGATAGAATATAGAATATAAAAAATGAAAAAATTGTCTTATAAATTTTATTTTATTTTATTTTATTTGTAATGTCATGATGATATGTAACCTGGACATGTTTTCATGAGGCTCATAAAAACCCTAATTGGTTCCAGTCAGTCATGGCTGAGTGTACTTCCAGTTTAAAAAATAACAAATCAAAGCCAACAAAATATTTTTCTACTCATTATTTTTGACCTGCGTTGATCCATTAAATGTCAATTATGATCATCTATTTTTCATAACATAAAAAAACATGAGTCAGGGATTACAAGAAGGGCAAAAAGAGCAAGAGAGTGCCGACTATATGACCTCTAAAGACTGCAGAGGTGTATTATAAGCCGTGTCCCTCGCCACAGCTTTAATTGGCTCAGTTTCTCTCTTGTGTCAGATATCACAATACCATGAATTAAAGGCTGCTTTATTACCACCCGCATCTCCACCACACAAGCTCTCCTTGACTAATTGAAAAGTGGTGGAACAAGGAAAGCAATTTACTCACCTAGAAATTACTTTTCATGATAACAATGCCATTTTTCAAAGCCAGGCGCTCCCGTCCACAGTCCAACTTCTTAAGAGGGAACCATTATTTGTGTCTGACGGAAGAGAAAAACCTATTTGCATTCCATTACAAGTCCAATTGGCACCCGGCAATGAGGAAAAGTATGTCGAGAAGAAAATGAGAGATATATATTTCACACCATCTTGGGAAAATCTTGCCCTTTGTGCTTAAGTTGTGCTGATGCGGTGTTATTGGGGGGGGGTCTTTATAATACATTTTTTATTTATAATAATATTTTTTTGCCCAATTATGTACATCATGCTACTTGAAGGGGAAAGGCAGGATCTTGCAAACCAGATTCAAAGTGACATTGCCTGAATACATACTACAATTAATTTATACGTTTTTAAATAACTGTAAAACTGTAAAATTACTGACATCACTTTACACAAATTGCGACTGTTGCTATAGGTCATAGTTAATGTAAAACATGTTTTAAAACATGACTTTCTTTCTTTTCCTTCATTGGATGGAAAGCAGCAAGGACATTGTGTCTAGACATATAATTTCAATGCAATGTATTGTAGTGCATATCCTTTTTAATTTCATATCACTTCAAAGCAACTTTACTGTAAATAGTACTTTAATGCCTCCAGTATCCAGGCAAAATGTAACTGTGACACAGTTTTGTTTCCCAGCAGACTAATAAAAACCTGTGCACCTGGACTCCCGGAAGATGCGTAGCAGTCGGGCAATCTGTTTTGGCTTGTGATTTTTACAAATGTGTTTACGTTTTGTGTGCAATACACATTAGACTGCGGGCCGTGTCTCAGGTTAAGACACAGGATGAAGAATTGTTAAAACCTTCTCATTTGGGCAGCGCTACAAGGAAAAAAATTATTTTAGGTCTGGAGAAGTCTATAGTCAATTTTATATAAGCTTAAAAAAACAAATTTTTATCGTATTTCAGTCATCACATCCGAATCTTTGTGTCATTAAGATCAGACAGGTCAGGGAGTAAAATAAATTAATTCATGAATATATTAGTCTGTTTGAGCTCATTAGAGTGATGAGATGCTAATTTATGATGAGTGAAGGTTTATTTATAGCCAAGAGTTGTATAAGCACATCTCTTTAGACTTCTAAGTGAAAGATAGGGATCTTATATGATTTCTGTGCAAGTAATAAGTATCTGATTGTCTGGAGCAAAACTTTGGATAGATGGCCCATTCTGGCACTTAAAGCTTAAGGGCCCTGCTGTGAAACTGTTTGCTTAGAGAACTCTGGTTTAATTCCTCTAACACAAGAGGAATTGTATCAATCCAACGAGGACTCAAGAGGGAAATAAAGAAAATAACTGACTTTTGGTTTCCAAACAAGAAGCAAAACTTCAGGTGAGCAAGCCAAATCCAACCTATCCCAGATCTCATGGGACAGTCAACTATAAACTATTATAGCCAGAAGTTTATTGTCAACCCAAAGACAGGAAGTAAGTTGAGCATTTTTTATATAAAGTTTTTGAAAATACCATCTTGTCCCACTTTTTCTGTACATTTCAGACTCGATAACGTCATAAAAGTGTGACTGGCTGCACTGCATTTTTCAACAGAAGGAAGAAGTGATTCAAAGGTCACTAGAGGTTGAGTGAGTACATGTGCATTTCCCCTTGGTGTTCCCCATGGTATCGCTACACAAATATTGAACTTTAATAGATTTTCTAGGTTTCTGGGTCTTGAAACAAACTAAAACTTTAGCACTCTATGGGAGGTCACGTTTCAAGGAATGGCCTTCATGTTTTCTTAAGTTGCTCAAGGATCTTGTGTAACCCCTCCAGTCCTAACCACTTCACCTCGTGCTTGTTCTGAGTGGGACTCGAACCCGTGTCACAGGCATGGGAGGCAGACACGCAAACGAGAACACTACAGACCACAGCCTCTATCCCCATTCGCTAGTGCACCTTTTGAGATTAGGGGAGTGAGGTTTACTTGCGCAGCTCTTTCCAGATGGCCTCGGTTACATTTACAAGTACAATGTATTTTGTGCTCCCACTGGCTCCCACTCTCATTTTTCCCGTTGTTTGCCAGGTTGTGTGTGCAAGTCAGTTGACTTTGCTAAACCACACTATGAAACCGTTAGGTTGAGAAGGTTTCAGTGACACATAGGTCTATGGAATAGAAAGTGTTGCCGCTGAGGTGACCTTTTACAAGATTGCCTCCAAAATAACTTCTACTTTCACCCCATTGGTCATGTTTGAGGTGTGGCAGTGTTGATTGCAGTCTAAGGACCTACTGCAGTCTCTTTATCATCAAATGTAACTAACCCTGTTCCTGGAGGACTACCATCCGTCAGAGCTTAGCTACAACCCTAATGAAATACAGTAATGATGTTCAGGTCTACTTGAAAAGATTTAGAAGAAACAAATAATATAAAATGGTCCCCCAAGGATCTGTGTTGGGGCCCCTTATTTTTATTTATTTTTTTGGCCATAGGTGGTTCTATGGTTTTTCTGCCATAGCAAATCACTTGTGCATTTCAAATGAAAGTTTAAACGTTTTTTTTGTTGTTGTTGTAGTTGTTGGTTTATACCCTCCTGAGAACCAAAAATAAAAGTTTTGTGAATTTAGTATGTTTTCATGTCATTACATTATATTGTATAGAGCATAAAAAAAGGATAAATACATTTTTTGCCAACAGGTTTGCTGGACTAGCATTGAAAATTATGCAGGAAAATAACCCTCCAGGTGTAGGGATGGCTACCCCTGATCCAATACATATGGCACACAAAAATGGATGGCATTAGTGAAAATCAAAGTCAGATCTGCCTTACAATAATGCAAGATTCTGGGAATTAGAAAGCCTAATCATACAACATCCACATACCTGCATTGTCCACAAATTTCTCTGATGTTTTATAGCCTAGTAGTTCAAAGCTAAGTTCCTAGAGCCACAACACTGCACATTTTTATGTCTACTTTGTATGACACACACATTTCAGCTCTTGGAGTTTCTTCTTACCTGAATCAGGTATGTTTAATTAGGGAGACTTACCTGTACAAAATTTCGGATAACCCCTCCCCTTATTTTTCTACATTTCAAATAACCTGGATATGATTGGAGAGGGCATTAAGTTGCTTGTGAGCTACTCAACTCCACTCATAATACCTCTTACAAGCTTCACCCATGAAATATTGAACAAATACCATGCACATAAGGTTAAAAATAAAAACAGAATATATAGGCCCACCCTACATAAACATTTCTTGGCCAGAATAAGTGACCACAAGTTAAAAGTCTGGCTAAGCTAGTTGATGTCCACAGTGGGTTCTTATCAAGTATTTGTGGGTTGCTATTTTCTTTGGGGGATAAGTAAGTACAGTATGTCACAGTAATTCAGTGTAGGCAGGCATGGTATAGGTTTGTGCCAGAGTGCACAGGTGTTCTGACTATATGGGTCTTAAATGTTGCCAGGAACAAATTACCTGAAGCCCTGCAACTATGGATCTAGACTTAACACTCTTACACATGAATGTTATTAAACCTTTTCCAATGCGCCATTAAGCCTTGGCAAAACGGCTGGAAGGTAATTGCTACTCATTACACATGAAATCCCAAACAACACACTTTGAGATGATTGAAATTCAAGTGGCTGAATTTGAAAGTCATCTTTTATCGCTAACAGTTTTACTGCCATAGAAAATCACTTGTGCATTTCAAATGAAAGTTTAAAAACTAAACATTTGTCCAAATCAGAAGCTATTAAATAAATCCCCTTAACAGCCAATTTGTTAAAAATGAGTGAAAAATTTAAAAAAAGTTTTTTTGTTGTTTTAAACATTTTGCTGCATCCAACATAATTACAATATTGCATAGATCTTAGAATTTATTAATTTATAGAAGTGATTCCTGCCTAATAAGTATAATTTCAAGCCAGTTGTATTTCAAGAAACGGCTCAAAAGACTTTGTTGAAGTGAAATTCCCAAGACATCCTGCTTTGTTCCCTCTTTTTTAATGCTACAGTGGCTGCGCATTGATCTGTGTCCAGAACAACATGCTGTTTTAACCTCCCTACTTGAAAGAATTGAAGCGCACAGCATACTGTGATGTCCATATTTATGAACCTGGCAATAATAGAAGAAATGTAAGTCCACTGGGTTTTCTGTGCAATATGTTGGTTGTGTATCTGTGCCCACCAGCCGTGCAAACAGGAAACAGTTTACGAAAACAGGAAGTCAAGGAGGAACAGAACTCTGGCCTGACAGTTACAGCTCAAAACAATATAAACAAAGGTTAATGAGTTAACAAACAAATTAGTTAATTTCAATTAATTTAACGCCTTATTTTAGTACAGTTATCTAAATGTATACACACAATGTACATTTTTGGTTACAATTAGCAGTCCTAAAATATTAAATAAAATAACAGAAGATAAAATTAAAATGAAATATTTAAAAATAAAGTTCATTCAGAGTAATGTTTTTACACAAATTAGTTTTTGCTACAGTATCTAAATTTGAATGGGATTTCTTGCAAACCTCCAGGGATTTGTCCTGGTGGTTTGCAAGAAACCCAAACAGTGAATGAAGATGCATCTGTGTACGTCTGTGAGAGAAATAGCGGTGTTATGATATGGTGGGAATACTGAGGCCTTAGGGCAGATTTCTGTTTGTGGGTGTTTGTGTATTTCTGCGTGTGTTTGTATAATATAATGAAGCCTGAGTTCACCCTTGGGCACAGGTTTCTCCTGGGAAAGACAGCGAGTGGCTGAAGTCAAAGTTCAGAGCTTTACGTGGGCGGCCAGAAATATACACACACTCACAGAAGAGTTTTGATGTCTTATTAATGGTGCTGTCATTGTTGAGCAGGCTAAGAATTTGATAATTTTGTGCTGAAGTAGAGTTTACTTACATAAACACATTCAAACACATTTGGCTAACAAAATGACAACTTCTATTGCTTTACACGTATATCAAATATATATATATATATAATTCTGTTTCTTCACATTTTATTTTAAGCTTATTAATTCAACTTGAAGTCCGATCTGGCTCTGAATACTCTTGATACTATTTAGTTGCCTTTTTTCCTCATCTTTGCTTTCTGAATGGCAAATTGTCGAAGTAATACAAGTTAATAAAAGTAATCCAACACACAGGGTAGCATAAATTCAGACATTGAGGAGACCGGACAACAAAAAACTAACAGAACTTAACTTAAGTAGGGGAGAAAAATGACACACACACACATGCCTAAACATAATGATGAACTCAAATCAGTAAACATATCAACAAACTAACAAGGGCAGGAAAACAAACAGTCCAAACTGAATGACATGTGCCTCACTTTCCAGCATTCCTTCTGTCATACGTCCATGGGACGTCTAAAGGTTCTGTTTCATCTTTATTTCTTTCTCATATTGTTTTTTTGTTTTTTTTTGCAAAAATATGCAAATTATGTACAGTGTATAAATAACATTGTTTACACATATTGCATAAAGTAAAATGGTATATTAAATCATTTTGTTATATATTTTATGAATAAATAAACATGAATAAAATAATTTTTCAAATATATATTTTTCCTTTTTTTCTTATGGTCTAAACAATGTAATGACATGAAAACATACTAAATTCACAAAGCTTTTATTTTTGGTTCTCAGGAGGGTAAAAAATAAAAAATAAGGGGCCCCAATACAAATCCTTGGGGAACCCCTTTATATTATTATTATTATTATTATTTTAATCTAAATAATCTCATGAGTAAATAATGACACATCTTTCTTTTATTCCTTTAACACAATCATCACCTTAGAGAGACGGAACCCTGCTAAACCTTCACCGCCAGTTGTCTTCATCTGTGTGCGGTGGATCTTTCGTCTCTATATGTCGTGCTCCAACCCAGGAGGCTTTTCCTTCACCTCCCCGGTCCTCTGCAATTAAGGCTGACAGGACAGCTTGCTCTATTCTGCTGATGCCAGTACTTATCAAGACAGAGAGAGAGGGAGAAAGAGAGTTCATGTATGTTCATCCATCAGTCAGGGCCCCTTTCCAACCACCCACCCCGTCTCCATCCATGCTGATCTGTCTAGTGTTCTCAGTTTTTCTTTTTTATCTTAATTTTACAACTGCCACACGGGAGACTCGATTGATTTAAACAGAGTTTTATCTTAATGTTGCCCAGCTAGCAGCACTATACTATAAAAAAAATTGAAATACACTAAATAACGCAAATTTGAAGTTAAATAAAAATAAAAGTTTAAACATGAAAATTTACTTTTATTATTTTATACTATACTTGTTATGTGCAATCTTAACTACTTTATATCTGTACTTTTCAATATTGGATAAAATATGTTTTCGCTTTGTCCTGTATCTCCATCTTTTACAATGGGTTCTAGAATTACTAATCAATTATTATTAATATATGTTTTTACAAAAAATAAGTACTTTTATCATATATATATATATTTATTTATTATTATTTAAAAATAGTTTTATCTATTATTTTCACTATGAGTGAAACAGGTTCTCTCTTCATTTTTTTCAGTCAGCCTGTTGCATTGCAAGGATTATTATATGTAAAATTATTTTTATATAAACTAATATTATTCTATAATTATTTATTATTTCAAATTACTTGATGATTTTCACTTTTGAATCAAATAAGTACCCAGTTGCAGTGCCTGTCACAGTGCATTCTGGGATTGCTTTCTCTGTGAATGATACATTTGATGCTGTTATGGAATTTAGCTGTATGAACGAATTGCAATTTCTTTTAATTACTGCTTTGTTGGATGCTCCCCTGGATGTGGTGCTACTACCTGCTTCCTTAGGCCCTTTGTGAAGAATCTACTTCCTGTTCGACTTTCTATGGGATAAATACCTCCGACGTGTCATGTTCAATATCAATGCAGCAGTTTTCCTGTGTCAGTCATTTTGTCTCCCACACCTAGCTGTTATAATCAATTTAGTCCTCCTCCTTCCCAGCATGCCACCTGTCCCTGCTGTGTCACTTCCTGGAGATCTTTGTTTTAGTGTCTCTTCCTCTCTTAACAGTGAATCGATAGATAACAGAAATGACAACCTTGTATTCTCATGTCAAACACTTTATCATAAAGCCTCCAAAGAGTTGTATTGACTGATGCAAGACAGACAGTTAGCAATACACCAACATCAATTATTAACATCGCCTCTTGTGAACAGACATTTTATGAAATAGAAATGATTCCTTTTATAAAACCATTATCGAACCATTTGCACTTCTTCCAGTTATGAATGCAAGTTAGACTCCACCGAAATAAGTACTCAACTTTATTCCCTGCTAGGGATTTTAAACATTTATACGCCAGAGATGGAAATATCACAATAAAAGCCAAAGTATTGGACGAATAGAGGGAAGAAGAGTTGAATATTATTTGTTTTTGAGAGTAATCGTGTATAGTAGTGTGTTTACAGTATGATATTGCCCTCTAGTGGCTGTGGTTGTGTTTGATGTATGTAGCTGTTCAAAGGTGGAGAATAATAGAATGATACTGACAGTAAATGGACAAGTCTTTATTTTCAGAGACAAATTTATAGGCATTTAAACATTAACATGTCTTTTTGCTGTGTAGGTTGACACTGTGTAAGTAAATATATCAAGATAATGTCTGCTAAGAATATTAATGTCTTTGAAAGCACATCAATATGATAAAATGCATAGAACTTTTAACCATTAACCATATATATATATATACCCAAGCGGGAAAAAAAATGTACTTCATTGTATTTCAAGTATATTTATATTTCCGATAGTATGTTGCAAATGTACTTACACAAATTGTACTTTTTGTAAATATGTAAAAAGTATACTATGTAAATATATAAATAATTAAACTATATTACACTTTAGTTATATTAATATATATTACAAATATATTATACTAAAATATACTTTAAGTGAAAGTTATGTGTACTTTCTAAAGTGTACTTATTTGGAAAAAAAACATCATTTTTGATATATTTTAAATTGTATGCTCAAAATTGTCATTGTAACAGACTAAAAGCATATTTTAAAATAACACATTTTAAAATAAAAACTGGATACTGGAAGTAATGTATTTTAGAACTATATGTTAACCATCAGATAGGCTAATCTTATAGCTAGGATATTAGGCTATCATAGATAAATATTTGGGGTTTTGAAAAGATGATGACAAGTTTATGTCCTATTTTTCCTTCAGATGTCACAGTTAAAGTCTTAAGATATATATATTTTAAAGTGTATGGGGACTGAAGTGCGGAAGTCTTTGACGTGAAGTCAATAACAAGATGATTTTGACTTATTTTTACCTCATAGCTAATAACACTTTAACAACAATGTTTTGATAGGGTATCCTATTATTTATCTTGATACAGAATTAGTCAGGCGGGAGAGTAAAATTAAAATTTTCGTTGTAGACAACAGCATATTTCACCAATTGTTTTTTTTTTCTTCTTCTTTAACGTTACCCGGTTCGGTTGAAGTCTTCTGTATTTTGTTGTTCTTGGCGTCTCTGGTTGAGTCTCGTCAGAATTCAAATGTCTCTTCAAGTTTCGTTTTGATGGCATGATGATTTTGTATAATATTATGACAGTGTCTGATCAATCAAGTGCATCGTTGCGATCTGCCATTAAACACAATGAATAAGAAGAAGAATCAAGTGCATCAGTTGTTTTTCACTTTCAGCCAATCAGAGCTGCGGACGTTCTCATCCGACATTCGTTGCACTGAGCGAGGTCAGGTCAGTCGCGTGAAAGCAGGTTTGCAAGTTAGGAGGATACAATGTTCAAATTCGCCGTCTACTACTTATTTGATAAAACACTTAGTTTAAAGTACGTCGCTCATTCTTGGTAGCGACCAATTAACCCAAGTGGCATCCCAGCCGGACCTTGATGACGACGCAAAGTGGATTGAAATAAAATGGCCCACGAGAAAGGAACCAAACAGGTGCTATTATTTGGAGGCAAGTATGGAGAATACGGTAATGGGTAATTGGTATTCCGAATACCTGTTTAATTTGGTCATTATTCTGAAAATTGTCTAAGCTAAAACTTTTTTGTACTCTAAACGTTATATAAGATTCCTACAAAGAACTTGTGTCGAAGAAGAATTTATTCCTTCTGGGTAATGATATCTGGGCCGAGGAGGAAAGCAGAAGTGTGAAAAAGAAAATGTGTGAGACCGACGTAGAGAAGCCTAAAACGGCCATACAGGTGAGTGCATGCAACATTCCTTAAACGTACAGTATGGGATTTTTGGCCACCAGGGGTCACTCAATCAAAATAATAACATAAGACGTACTTTGATGAGGTCGGGAAAGAGCGTGGGCTCATGGGAGTTGTTGTCATTGGAACATGCGCTCTGTCGCTCCCCACATTCTGCACTCATTCTAACTTAGTATTTTGACAATCACGTCTTTTCGAACGGAGAGATATATGAATTATCAGACCCCTATCAAATCAATATTCCATCTAGCTAGTAGTAATATATGTTAAAAAAACACGGTCGCCTTTCGTTAATAATTATAATTACTTTTATACTATGATATCGAACAAGATAGTGAACTGCATTTGAAGCTACTTTATCCAGCTAGATATAGAACAAATGTGGATTTACATTATACTCTACATGAGAGCTAGTCCGTCTGCGTTTTACACAAGACATCATCTTTTCACAAAATATACGGATAGATATAGTTAACTGAATGGATGCATACCTGTTTATTAGAATGCAAGCAAGTTCGGCATCTCTCTGTAGTTTCAGCTTGTCACGAAGCTCTCTCTATCTTGGAAATGCAGCTCCAATATTTACCCGTGTCTTGTTTCTTCTCTTGCCCCAAAACCTTCTCGGGTCATTTATTTCACCCGTACATTTGCGCTTCACAGAACGTGCAGGCAAAGCATAATCATGATCCATAACTAAGTTATTGATTGAGGTATAAATACTAATATAAACAATATAAATATAAAATATAATAGTCTCGATCAAGGCTAGCTACTACTTTTTCTTCTTCGTCTCTCCTTTGCTTCTGTTCACCTTTGAATTTGGCATTCCGCCGGGTTCCGCAAGAAGTTAGATAAACTAGAGGGGTCAAAGGTTATATGACGCCATAGACGGGCGACAAAACGGATATAAAAAAACGTGCGGGGTCTTCTAATTAAACTATAATTTTCTCCGGATTTGAAAGTTTGTGGAAACTGTTGGGATAATGTAAGTACACAACTAAAAAAAATATATAACATAGATATAGTGATTTCTGCTATTTTTAAAGCAGAAAAATTACATATTGTGCCTTTAATGCTGCACTAGCTGAAATGCTGTCTCCAATACTTTGGCTAGCTACACGTCAGGGTGGTTTCTTGTAGAGGTCTTGACAAAATTCAAATCATTTACCTAAGTAAAAAATGCTCAAATTCTACATTATCATGCTTGAAAAATCCACTCAAGTTAAAGTGCATAATTGTGTGCAGTAAAATATAGCTTAACTATCAAAGTAAAAGTACTGATTTGCTCCCTCTTACTGATTTATTGTTATATATGACAACAGATGAATAATACTGAAACATTTCAATGTAGCAGTATTTTGTTGTTGTAGCTGCCATAGGTCTTACAGATAGATTCAACTACTACATGCATTTTATGTACAGAGATACCAAATATGCTATATCTGAGGGGTGGTGAGATAATTAAGGAAACTTTAAATAAGAAGACATCTAAAATGTGAACTTGATTACACAAAGCTTTCTGTAAGACACAAACATTTTTACATCATAAACATTTTTGACAGGCAAAGCAAACCAGGATTAAAGAGGCAGCCGGGGACCAGGTGTTACAAAACCTGAAGACTTCCCTGTCTCAGAAGAGGGCCCTGGACACACAAGATCACCTCCACAATTCTAAGAATGAATCTCCACAATGTGTTCATGGGGTAAGGCATACTTCTTTCTTGAGCAGGGGGCTACAAAGTTTACAACAGCAAAAACTGTGCAGACACTTCATTAAAAGTTCTTAATTTGAGGAATATTGGACAGAATCTTTTAGTCCTGTGAATCACCTATTTTGCATGTTTCTTTGTGTTAATTATTAAGGTAGTTTGTCCATTTTAGTTTTTAAAAACTCGAAAGGTCAGAGATCTTACAACCAACTGTATGGAAAACTTAACCTCACAATTGTTACATATCTTATTTTCACATATAAACTCCTTTTGGCTGTCATGTGCATGCCATTTAAGCATAATGTATTTCATTGACTTTGATTTAATATATTCAACAAAATAATCATTTTCAAACACCTTTCAATAATGTTTTGTCCCTCACGGTAGTGTGGATTAGAAGAGTGTCCTTTAAACATACTGTATTTCCTTTGAGAAATAAAGTATAGAAGTCAAAAGCATGAACATGCACACATGTGTGTGTCTAAAAATATTGTCACTAATAACAAACAAGGGTTGATAATAAAAAATAAAAAAAAAACTTTATTTATATAGTACCTTTAGAACAGCTTTTATTATAATTACAAAAACACAGCTTGATGTTGCCAAAGTGCAGGCTATTACAGGTATGTAATTGTTTTGAGTTACATGTAGTCTATTTAAAAGCTTCAGTGATTTCTATAGCAGCTAGATCACACGGAAACTGACCACCAGTAATTACTAAATACATGTTAGACTATTTACTGGTATCAGTATTGGTATACCATACTGATAACATTTCTCAGAGTTTCCAGAAAGCCGGTTATGTGAAAACTTGAACCCTGAGATTAGTTTTTCTGAATGGGAGGTATCTTAAGGGGGTCGGACACCGGATGAGAAGTGCAGTGCCACGTCGCGTGTAGGACAACTCGAGGTATCGCACACCAGACACGCATTTTCTCAGTTTATGGCCAATATTGTTATGTTTAAGGACATCATGGAATTAAGATACTGTCTGTAATATGTTATGATTGTACTGTACAATTAAATACAATCGTTGCTAAGTCTGCAGTCTGAACACTTTACCTCAGAGCATCCATTAACTGAATGAATTGAGAATATCACCTGAAAATCAGATAACATCAGCAGTTTTCATCCATGCAGCTGATTTCTGTAAATTAATGCAAAACTGTATATTGCAGCACTGGGTGACGTCAGTATATACATTAACGACGATTTGTGACAAATAAATGTAAATTGAATATAAAACTATTTAAATTGTGCTCTGTGGCTCGGCAGGATTTTGAACAAGGTCCTGAGCCGTAGCTGGGCGCCGTAGCTGGGCACCGTGGACAGATGCCGAATGGTGCCGCCGGTGTGTGTACTCATAGTGAATAATGTGTTCGAATTTTAAAGATGCGCTTCTCGTCCGGTGTGCGAGCCCCTTTAAACTCTGTGTCAGTCACCGTGGTAGCTGACGCTGGGAACCTAACCTGCTGACTGTTAATGTTAGCATAGCTAGAGTCTGACTGAGCTGTCTGACAGAGCCTGTCCTTTCCTTCTCAACAGCATCATGTTGAAGCAGCAATAATTCACATAGTTTAACAACAGAGGGATTATTTAGATTAGTTTACCGTATTTTTCGGACTATAAGTCGCACCTGAGTATAAGTCGCATCAGTCCAAAAATACGTCATAATGAGGAAAAAACATATATAAGTCGAACTGGACTATAAGTCGCATTTATTTAGAACCAAGAACCAAGAGAAAACATTACCGTCTACAGCCGCGAGAGCGTGCTCTGTGCTGCTTAGTGTAGACTACAGGAGCACTGAACAGCATCCCTGGCAGTATAGAGCGCCCTCTCGTGGCTGTAGACGGTAATGTTTTCTGTTAGTTCATTTCTCTTGGTTCATGTCAAATTAATTTTGATAAATAAGTCGCACCTGACTATAAGTCGCAGGACCGCTTCTCATAATTTATCTGAACAATATTCTCAGTCCGGCTGCACATCCAATATCAGGCTAAACGTCACCGCTGACGTGCTCTCAGATCTGGCCCTTTTCATTTTTATCACTTTGCAGGTTAATCAGTCACCTTTCAGCTGTCAGAAAAAGAGGAAACATTCACATTTCTTTTGGCTTTCTTTATTTCCCACAGATGGCTACAAAAGTAGGCTAACCATCAGCCTGCATTTCCTCAAACAATGCAATTTCAAAGTAAATGTTTCTAATTTGCTGCCGCATTTAGGATAATATTAAATAACTTCTAGTACTGTATCTGTAGATAAAAGTGTGTGTCTGCCTCTTGGGTCCCGGGGGTGAGTGATGCTCTCAGCCTCTGGTCACCCAGCGACCTGACTCAGGACCAGCTCCTCTGCCTCTGTCAATCGTGGTGGAGGTGACCACCACCTCTGCCTTCTTCCACGTTCATTTACTCAGCAGGATGTTAGGAGACAAGATGTGTGTTAATCAGTAGGTTGGTGGAAAAAGCTGCTATGAGCTGAAATATCCACTGAATAAACTTTGACCTTGTTTAATATGCAGAATATGAATAAAACCAGAGTGAGGAGCAATCACAACACTTTTTATAGACTGTATTCAGAGTTTCACTTCACAGAAAAAGTCAACTCAGAGTTCAGGGTTAGGCTTCGAGTTTGTTGAACCTCCTTTCTGGAATACCCATTTGATGTACTGTTCAAAATACTATGAATATGCTGCGTGACTTACATTATCTCTTGTCTTTTCGGTCAACAAACGCTGTTCTTCTGGAGTTTCCACAGACAAGTGTCTCTGATGTGCGCGCGGCCATGAGACGAAAGTGTAACAATGAGCAGTTCAGCCAAAAAAAAGCAACATAATGTGTGTTGTTAGTTTTTGTATGGTGGGAGGGGTGCAATAATAAGTAATGTTGTTTTCCATTGTTCTCTATTTCACAGTGTTCTTTAAAATTTATGTGTGATGTTTGGCTGCCTGAAATGGACTGATTTCTTCAAGGTGTACTAAAGTACCAATATTTGAAAATGTTTAAAAGCCATTATGTAAGTGTTCATACATTTGTTGTATAAATGTTGAGAGATTGTACCAGTTTTTTGTATTTACAATGGTACAAATACATTAAAGTATATTTTTTTCACCTGGAAGTAGTCCCACAAGTATTTCAACCTTTAGTATACTGAAGACACACAACAAAACCTAGCATGAGATTACTTACATTAACATGCAAGTTTTAGTATTAATTTTTTAGCAGCACGCATACACGCACTAATTTCTGGATCTAATATACCATAGATTAAATTTTACATTGTGCAGTCGGAGGCCGACTTTTTCTGATGTTTGTTCATTTCTTGCTTGGTGTTAGATGTTAATTAGCTAAATAAACAAATCACCATTTAATCGCGGAAACAAAATGTTAGATATTTGACCAACACGTCGATATTTTATCACCACCTTAAAGTTCCTTCAAACCAACCAGTTCATCTAAAAAAAAATGAAAAATAGGAAGTCTGTCTTTTGAAAGCATTTCAGCTTTACCCGAGAGTTTTCCTGTGATAAAGAGCCACCTAATAATCAAAGTGAATTATACCCTATGCTTAAAATCACAGCATTGGGTTTGTACGCTTTAAACCAATATCTTTTTCTCTTTTTGACAGTATCTGGGCTTGTGTGTGTGTGCTTCTTTTTTTCAGGTCAGCCTAACTTTAAAAAAAACTAACATTTTTATTTTTATTTTTAATGCCGTTTCATGGCATGAAAAATGGGTACACAAATGCAGCATGTAAAGACAAAGAAGAACAGACAGAGAGAAAGATGGAGACTGCCAGGTTGTTTTAAGTCTTTCACCTGAGATATAACTGCTTTCAATATCTTAACCCTATCTCTTTCCTTTTTAACCACATCATTACTGACATCTGCTGGTCAGGCTATGGTTTACATTTACCCTTGAGCATGGTGTTTTGTGCAAGTCAGTTTTTTCTCAATGGATTGACAGATTTTAAAGACAGTAGGCGTTTATGCATGTGTGTATGATTTAGCCCTTCCTATCTCTGTTGCGGGAAACCGCTAAAAAAAAAATCCCTGGCTCTTTCCAGGACTTTAACAGCTCCCTACAGAAGCACTGCCAAACTTCCCCCTGATTTCAGTGAAGGACCACACACCCGGATCTGACTGAGAGACTGACTGACAGGAAATGGAGGCAGTTGGCTCTCGCAGCTACGCGTCGGTGCAATGCTAAGTGTCATAACTCTTTGGAAATTGCCGGCATGATCTGATGACAGTAAATCTTCCACAACATTGATTTCTCACCCATCTGCGAGAACTTTAACTGATACCCATAAGCAAAACATAGAGTTCACTGTCTAAGAATAGACTGCGTTATCCTGTTTACTACCCTCGCCTGTAGCTTAGCCTCTTTGGAAACCTCCATTCTAAATTTTCCTATGGTTTACCAATCGTCAGTCAAACTTTTCGCATTTTCACCACACAGTCATTTTCTAAAATGTCTGTTTACTCCACTCACCAAAATGCTTGATTCCCTGTATAATGCAGGCAACCCAAGGTTTAAAAAGTAGCATGTTCTGATTGGTATTTGAGTAAGAAAGGTCATCCAGTGAGCACAAATATTCCTTCGCACCAACTTATTTTGTAATTCAGAACAGATGCACCCAGCAGACAGTTTAACGGTGACCAATGCTGAGTTTATTAGCAGGGTGCGACCAAGGAAAGAGAAATAACATTAGCAAGAGTTGTATCCCGACTAATGCTAACAGAATGTTTTGGTTTGCTTTCCTCCCAGCAGTTTTCCGTCACTTATAGCAAGCGGGAATTCCTACGTGTGAGTTATTCTCTCCGCAAAAATAAGTCTGACAAACCAATGTCAAATTTCCTGCTGAAAGACTAGCTTAGACTACCAGTGGTTTTCATGCTAGTCTAGGTTGGTTTAGATGGTGGACTAGGCACATGTTTTTTAGCATACTTTCGCAGCATGAAATACAACTGAGATTGAGGGACGTAGCATGGCACCAGCTGGCGGGGACACCACCATAGGCTGGTGACCTGTGATGATCCTTTTTTTTTTTTTTTTGCTGTTGCTGTTGCTTTTAAGGTTATGAGAGGCCAGTAGTTTGACGTAGAGGTCTTCAAAACTGAAAGAGGGTTTTTGGAAAAGCTTGAAAGGATAGGTCTTGTGGTTGAGTTGCCTTGGGCGGTGTTCAAGGGCTTGAAATAGGTTCTCCACAGGTTCCACTATCCGTGCCGAGCTTCAAAATGAACAGCTACAGTAGACATCAAACACATTTGAGACACAGTTCTGCTTCTCATTATGAGGCAGGTAAAGGTGGGGTTGAAAAGGGCAGTTCAGGTCTGAAGGTGCTAGACTGACCTTGTAGTAAGAAAGCTGTATGGGCTGGAGGTTGTTGGGTACTTTGAAAGAGATTATGGTGATTAAATGAGTGAGGAAATGAGGGTTAGCATTAAACTGATGTGCAAACAATGGCCTAGCAAGAGAGAAGATCAAAGTCAAAGTGCAGAGAGGTGGAAGAGATGAATCAGGAGAAAGAGAGGAAAAAAGGGAAGTTAGGTATGACTGACAGCTAGAGGGAAAGGTGACGGAGATATTGAGAGACAAAATGAGTTGAAGGCCGGAACAGAGAGAGGCACTGATGGGTTCAGATAGAGGGTGCTATACAGGAAGTGAGCAGGAGCTCTGAGGATAACAGTTGTAGGGTGTACGGTGTACATTTTAGGACATCCTCCGACCTCAATCATCAAATGAAAAGGCATCATGCCTCAGACTAAAAGGCTTCAGTCATCGTACAAAACGGCATCGCGCCTATGACTGAAAAGCTTCAGGTCTCAGGAAAAACAACGTCAGGGTTTCAGGTCTCATACAATTAACGCATCATATGAAACGGACTCGGCAAAAAGTCATATAATCGATAATGTACTTGTGACGAGTGGGGCGGGGCCGAGGGACATGGGAGCGAGGCCGGGGGAGTGATTGGAGATGAACTACACCTGTTCGTCCCACCGGTCTCGAGGCCCATGGAGGAGATGGAAGGATATAAAACTGGAGCGACGACAGTGAAGGACGAGAGAGGACCAGGCCTGGGCTTTTAGTTGTGTTTTGGTTTTTATTTTATGCGCACCAGTCGTCCGTGAGGGGCTGGTGCGCTGTTCTGTGTTTATTTTGTTATTAAAATGTTTTTGATTGTCCGCCGGTTCCCGCCTCCTTCTTCCGGATGAATATGAAGGTTGTTATCGTTACAGTACTTCTTCACTGATGTTATACAATATCCTTATACAAATTAAAAAATATTTTTTACATTGCATCTAATGCTTTTATCTTGCAGTGAAACGCATCTAAGAAGATGAATAAAATCAAGTGAGCCACAGAGATGGCATCGTCCAAGAGCACAGGCATGTATTTTTCTTTTCTGCATTGGTAGGAACACTATTAACTCAAAGAAAGTATATGTAAACATTAAAACATCATAGACTAATAATGAACAAGAGTGCAGATTAAGTAACACATATATAAATGAAAACCACCCAAGTTCAGTAAACGATCTTTAACTGTTAATGTATTCAATTTATATTAATGGAGTTCATCCAGAGGCAGTGAGTGAACTTTGTGTCCTGAAACCAGAATCAGTTGGGAAGAATGGAATCAATTCTACCCTATTACTATAAACACCATGGTTAAACTATGGTTAGTGTAGCAAAACCATGGTTAATCTGTGGATACCATGATTTAACTATATCGACCATGTGTTTTTTTTTTGTTTGTTTGTTTTTTGATAGTAAAACCATGGTTATTTTTCATGAGGGTAATTTTACTACTTGGCCAAAATAAAAGCTCAATAGTTGCAATATGGCTAGTTAACTTTTTAAACGTGCACACAAGACTCTCTAAAAGCATGTTCTCTTCCCTATATAACTTAAGTAGTGTAACATTTGAATAAAACTGTTGAAATATAAAATATCAGACGCTGCTTACCTCCTTTTGCCATCAATCAACCATTATATACCACTTCCTGTGAACGGCGTGCGTGTGACGTCACATGGGGCGGGGCAACGCGATACTCCACATGAGTCCGTTTCGTCTGATGACTTTTTGTCTGAGTCTGTTTCGTCTGATGACTTTGTGTCTGAGTCTGTTTCATCTGATGCCTTTTTGTACCAAGTCCGTTTCGTCTGATGCCTAACGTTAATTGTATGACACCTGACACCTGATGTCGTTTTCCTGAGACCTGAAGCTTTTCAGTCAGAGGCGGGATGCCGTTTTGACCGATGACTGAAGCCTTTTAGTCTTAGGCATGACGCCTTTTCATTTAATGACTGAGGTCTGAGGATGTCCTAAAATGTACACCGTAAGGGTGGTGAATCTGGCTTAAGAAAATATGAGTGCCTCCAAAAATCACTGCCATCATTGCAAGGGGGTTGTTGGTGAATGCTGGTATTTAGCACATTGCCATGTGTTTGCTAGGGTTTTGCTAAACAGATGCTAAGATATTCTGAGTAGCTTTTTTCAGCTTGTTGCAATGTGGTTGCTAGGATGTTGCTGCATGGTAGCTAATTTATTTTGAGTCATTTTTAGCACTTAGCTAGATGTTTGGTAGGGTGTTATGATTAGCTGCTAAATGGTAACTACCGTCTTATGAGTGGTTTTAATGTGGTTGCTATAGTGTTAGGGAGCATTTATGGCCTAATGGTTAGAGAGTCGGACTTGTAACCCACAGGTTCGAGTCCGGTATCAGCAGGGATTGTAGGTGGGGGGAGTGAATGACCAGTGCTGGCTTCCACCTTCAATACCGTGACTGAGGTGAGACCCTTGAGCAAAGCACGAAACCTCACACTGCTCCAGTAAAAATGGCTGTCCACTGCTCCGGGTGTGTGTGCACCTGGATGAGTGAAATGCAGAGTACAAATGGGTATTTAGTGTTTGCTGTGGTGTTAATATGGGTGATTGCTAGACAGATGCTAAGGTATTTTTCAATCTGTTGCTAGGTGGTTGCTAGAATGGTATTTGTGATTTCTATGGTTGCTAATGTATTTTGAGGCATCTTAGCACTTTTCTGTGACGTTGCTAGTTCTCTATTGATAATCTGACTGCTACAGTGCATCTCTCTGTTTCAAATTACAAATCATTCGAATATTTTACAAGACAATGCAATGTTTTATATTACCAGTATAGTGTGATAATCTGTTGCTAGTTTATTGCTTATATGAGCAATGGTCTGTGGTTAACATTAGCAATTGTGTATATTAGCAATTTTGCAATGTTTATATTAGCAGTGGTTTATTGCTAATATATTTGCAGTAAGGAGTTAATGTGTGCCTTCTGTTTAGTTGCCACCTCTCTCTCTCTCTCTCTCTCTCTCTCTCTCTCTTTCTTTGTCTGCCTTTCTTTCTCTTTTATACTCAAAGGTAAGAAATGACATGCTAACACGCAAGCATATTACAGCTGTCTAATGAACACAGCTGTTTGCCTCATTAATAGTCTCTTTATCAAATACCATTTTTTTCCCGCCTTGCTCCAGAAAGTCCTTTTTATCTCCAATTTAATAGCTTTAACACATCTTTTGATTGCACGAGTCTGCAGAGACCAAACTGTTGTTCTCTACATTCGAAACAATGTAAGACACGCTGATGCTTCTATTTTGAGTAAGTTCTTATTGCACATGTGTGAATGTGAGTCCAGCACTGCGCTTTTGGATGGCAGATAAAGGAATCTGTACTGGATCGCCTTCAGACAACTACACCTCTTATATTTTGGGCCAAACGTACTTGTCTATTTTTATATCTCGCCATATTTGTTACAGTTGTATTTATCTGAAATCACTGGTGTGCGATCAGATTTTTTTTTTTGATTCCAGTGAATTTATTAACATTCTTAAAAAAAGACATACAAGAAGTAAAATTCAACTAGATGTGGCTTTTTTTAAGACAGAGGCTACAACCACTACTTTTGAGTGTTGTCATTGCCCACGTTGAATAACATTATTTGAGTATTTGTATTTGATGGAAATTTTATGTTTTGAGTTTAACAATAGACTGCTCATGTGACATCTACAATATACATACAAAAATGTGTCCGTGCTTTTCATCCAAACAGCATGAAGATAAAAAAATTGCTACTATGAGTCATGTTTCTTTGGTTTTACCATGTGGTGCAACAGTAGGCTTTGATTTATGCTGGGGTTCAAATATTCAGGGAGTAACTTTGGGTGTTTTTCACAGGTATGGAAAGAAGTCAGTCAAACACATGGGTGTTGTTCACATAAACCAGTATGTGTGAGAGAGAGTGAAACTGGCAGATCCATCAAAGCTCGAAAAAAAAAAATACATATTTTGAAACAGAAGTAAACATTGGAATGTATTTTTTGTTGCTGTTGTCTGTAAAACAATCATTCAAATAAAGTACTTTGAAACTGACATTGAATAAAACTGACACAGGCTAAGAGAGAACATTTCACTCGTCCCCTGACACAGTATTTAACTCATTATGGGGTCTTTTAGTGTCAGGGGCCGCCAAGAGAGCAAAGACCCAATTCAATACATGTCAACTTCAATCTGTCAGGCGATGTGAGGAATCGTGCCAGCTGATACAACAGCTTAAAACAATTTTTTTTTTCTTTCTGCTCCTTATATATATCTTTCCTGTCTTTTTCTGCAGCTGCCAATTGGTTCATTTCAAGATATGATGATTAATTAATCGCAGCGTATCACACATCAATATTTGTTTACAAATTAAGATCATTTTAAATACATCCCATTATTGTGGCAAAAATGTAGTTAGTTTTATATAGATTTGATATTAGATGATATTAGATTAGATATTACAATTAATAGTACCAAATTAACCCTTAATTTACATTTGAAGTATTTTCTTTGTTAATTAGCTGTTTTTTATTTTGGCTGCTTGTAAGCCATTGAAATTCCACCATCTCAGGTCAATAAAGCAGAAACCACATTTAAGAGTTAAGACTAATATGTATACATTGTATTCATTACTTATATCACAAACCATCCTAATTAATCACAAAAACCTCCCGCTTTTATGAAGGAAATGATTTAATGATTTGCAATTTCAGCGCTATTCTTCTCCATCCAAACAATTTTAGGAAACAGGGTCTAAAGAAAAGGCAGTACTTCTGTCTTCCTTACCATCTTATAAAATCCTTTTTGCTCCAAGTCGGTTTCAACTTACTGAGAGGATAGCTGTGAAAAGAGGGAGATGGAAAGATGGAAAATGCCTGAATAATTACAGTAAAGGGGATTTTTAAAGATGCTACACAGCTGGTGTGATTTAAAACAGAAAATTGGATTTGTGTAGCCATACTTTTGATTATGTGGTCCACTTTACATCTTCTGGCCAAAAGCTGCTCACTTCTCACTGCATGCAATTCCAGTTTGGTTTTCAAATCCAATCTTTAGGAGTACCTGACCATTCATCATGTCAGACATCCAATTCACATTCCTACCCCTCAAACGTTCACTCTTGCTTCCAAAGGGGAAGGTTCATTTATTTTTTAGCACAGAAAAAGCAAAATAACTTGGGTGATGGCATTTCCTTGGGATGTAATGGTTGATTAGCATTCCATATTATGATTTCACATTACTCAACATATAGGGAACTCTGTGGTTAACTTGAGCAGGTGTACCGTAGAATGCAAAGTGGAAACCAAGTTGACTTTCCAGCAAAAATACATCTTAAGCGTATACTAATGATGCTCTGGAAATGCACAGAAAGAGCCAGCAGTTGCCGCTGCCGAATCAAAAGGTTCCTCTGCTGGAATGAAGGAGCATGAATTCAGATGCTCGTTCGCACGTTGTATCAAGTCAATTTCCAAGGTGAGAATCAAAAGCTGACCGCGGTACGTAAAGCACTGGAATTTTGGACAGTTTTGTGGGAAGTAGTAAAGTGAATTTCAGGGGAAAGAGAGATTGCCGGCTCTAATTGTGGAAAGAGAGCACCGCAGCTCGAGAACAGTACACAGTCACAGTGTATGCTTGAACCCCTAAACTGAGAAATGGTTGCATAATTGGACATATTGGTTAGCGACTTTACTGCAACAAAAAATAACACACTTTTTTTAAGTCTTGAATCAATATACATGACACTAAAATGGCCAAAATGCCTTACTAATGAGAACCCACCCTGCTGAAAAATCCAGCATAAACCAGCATGAATTCCATCTTGGTCCAAGCTTGTTTATGCTGGTTATTGATGGTATACTGCTGATGTGTACATAGTACAAGGTATGCCATTGCAGTCAAGAATATGAAATATAGTTGAAAATAGTTATAGCTTAAACTTTTAACAATTGCTGAAGTAGAGTCAGTTCAACCAAAGTCATGGGCCAAGTGCCCAAATCACCATAATGGTAACTTCAGACCATACAAAAGAAACAAAGCCAAAATGGTTTATAATAAATTAACATGCCCTAAAGAGATATCATTGATTACATCTAAGGCTAAGTGGCTGTGAGTAGAAAAGTTGTTCTGTCTGCTTTTCTCTTCTCTTTTGTTCTGTTCTTGTTCTTCCTCTGATATTGATTGATTCTGCTTGTTAACTGCAAGTTTTCACCAAAGGCCAATCTTCTAAAAATTCTAAACTGCTCAGTGTTACTTTTACTCTATGGAATGGAACCATATGAAAACAGAACAGTGCTCCTCCATGTCACCTGTATCATGCTTATAAAAAAAAAAAAAACAGTTCCTCTACAGTGTCAAATCTGTGCTCATCTTGGCTACCCAACGCTACAATGCCACTGCTTTGGGGCATTTAAAATTTAGGACAGAGCATGCCTCTGAAAAACAACCTGTTAACGTTTCATCTCATTCCTTTCACAGCGATTGGTTGTAACCCAGCGTTTTTCGCTCGACATTTACATAAAGTCGAGGAATCCCCAATCTTTTTGACGCTCTCAGCCACTGTCATCACTTTCTCCGGGCCACTTTCAATCACATAATACACCGTGTTAACATTTAAGCTTAATTTCCATGGGAATAAATTGAAAACACTCGCTCCGCTGCACTCGCGTGCCATTGAGCAATGAGAGCTCTGCATTTTTCGCGCCGAGAGTTGAAGAATATTCAACTTTTTGGAAAAGTGCAGTGCGCATCACTGTTACTTTTCAGTCAGCTGACCAATCACAGTGAAGGAGGGGCAGGACTAATACCGACCAACCGTCACACCCTGCTTGTACTATGACTGAACTGAACAACAATGGAGAAGTTTATATTGCTTGTCTCACACCAGCATTCCAAGCTGGTCCCAAGTTGCAAAACATACCTTATGCTGGTCCACCAGCACACCTTCTTCCCATGCTGGGAACCAGCAACCAGCATCCTATGCTGGGAGCCAGCATGCAAAACATACCTTATTCTGGTGAACCGCAACTTTTGGCCCACTTCTCTTTAGACTCTCACAGAACTGAGTTTGGTTTGTTGAGGTTCATGGAGAGTATTCTAGAGTCCAGTGGGCCTGAGATACCTCACTCAAAGACTCTCAGCTTGAACTGTGTTCCCGCACATAAATATGTGAGTCACAGGTGTTGGCCACAGACTGAGAGAGGGATTACTCACTTCATGGGAAACAGAGAGTCATTTTCTGTGGTGGATTGAAGGCTAAAAAGGGGCAGATAGAGGAGAAGCAGACAAGACAAGATATCATGAGACGACATGAGAGTGAAACTGAGAAGCTGAGAGAGAGACACAAAGGAGGTAAATTTAAATTAAATGGGATGAGACAAAAAAGGACAAAAACTGAAGTGATATTAGATTAATTAAGTGAGAAGAACAGAGGAGACTAGATTATTTGAGGTGGAGAAATTCATGAGGGAGAAATAGATGTGGGGGAAACTGGCAAGGAAACAAACGAGAGGAGATGAGACAATGTGAAAGAGACAGAAAAAGAGACAAGTGAGATGAGACAATGCAACAGAAACAGGGGAGACAAGATGAGAAAAGACTAAATGGCAAACCGATGAAAGCGAATGAGATTAAAAAATGAGACAGAGAAGAAGAGATGAAAAGAAAGAAACTGTGGACAGAAGAAGAGATGAGACAAGACAATACAGAAATGGTTTATGATTGCGAAATGAGAAAAGAGAGTTCATTATCCCATCGCTCATAACAACAAGGGAGGCAGGTCTGTAATCAGCACCAGATGATCGGCAGCCTAAAATTCTGAGAGACCACCTGAGAATGTCTGAGACCACGGCCCACACGGCACCTCGCGTGCGAAGGGAGCTGTGTGAGCCTGTTTGTGTGTCTGCTGCAGACGCAGAGGCCCAACACTGCACCTATGCCAAACAGAGAGGAACAGAGAGAGTGAGAGAGTGAGCCCTTTTCAACCAAACCACAGAGCCACAGAGTCTGGCAATGGCTCCCCGCCAACAGAATAAGAGGAAGGAGGGAGAAAATAGTGTAAAACAATGGACAAATGCTTAAAAACACAGAGTGTACTAAGAGACGGGAAAGGTGCTTGGGTTTGTGTTTAGGTTTGAGTGGGTGTGTTGATGATTGTGTGCATGTGCTCGTGTTTACAATCACAGTAAAAGCCGACGTTAAGACCAATGTTGCATTAGAAAAAAAGCTGGAAATTGTATATTTGGACATTCATGACCAAACCAAGCAACAGTATTCATTCTTCTAAGTTAACGGGGCACAATAAAAACTTTTTTCAGTGGCAATGCAAAAATGTGATACAATCACAGCTAATCAAAATAGATTTAATTTATAGTTATGAAAAGCAGGATTTAAAACCAATGAAATTTCACAGTTGGGGACCTACTCAGTATTTAGAAGAAAAAAAATAACTACAGTTTTGAATGACAAAATTGGTTGAGTTTACTCAAACTTGTGTGTTGGCAGGACAGCTCGACAAAAACTTTTATTGCTTGTCGTGTTGCATCTTGGATACAGCATTTTAGTTGGGTATATAATACCCATAACGAGCTACGATCAGATTCTAGGGAAAGCAACCACAATACATGAATTGGTTTGTTTGTTTGTTATTCTGAGAGTGATTTAGTTGCCATGTGTTGCTTACATGTAGTACATTGTTGTAGCACTCCAAGTCCAAGACCATATTTTGTATGACTAGTCAAGATCAGCTCATTCAGTCTAAGACCATATTTTCAGGAGCATTTGGACTCAGCCTGGACTCTGACTTGGACTCGAATGAGCTGGTCTCAACTAGTCATGGATCTAGTCTTGGTCTTGGACTCAGACTTGAGACAGACTGGAGTCTGAGTCCGGTCTTGTCCGCACTTGAGTACAACAAAACTGGTGCAGTATAGCATTTGCATCAACTTTTCTTGTCCTTTTATTCATTTTCTCTTTCTGGTCAATTGCTGTCATGGCCAGAGCAACAGTTTTAAGAAAATCTTGCCTAACCAATTAGATAAAATTAAATGTTTCTGGCTAGCTGAATAGCGACACGTGAACTATATCTGAAATTGTTCCCTATACCCTTATTTGCTTGTCCCTACATTACTCCACTAATATGGTCCATTCATTGAGTAAATGAAAATAAGGGAGTGAATTTGGACATTGCGGACGCCATCATCTGGGATCATATGGGATTTCATTCCACCATCATCAAGGGACAAGTGGATAGTGCAGGGTTGATCAAATCTAGCATACCCGATCAATCAAACATACTTGAGAAAGCTCAGGGTTTGAGCTAAACTCTGCAGGGCAGTTGCCCTCCAGGACCAGATTTGAGGAACAGTGAGGTGTAGTGGCTAGCCTGGTTGTACACTCATTATTGAGGTGCATTTTGGGATTGAAGAAATGCACTTGATTGTGTCCACTGTGGGTTCAAAGATGGGTGTTCCCTCAAATAGTGCAATATGTAAGGGTATGGGGGGGGGGGGGGGTGATATTTGACAGCTCATTAAGTTGCCATGCATTTGAAGGTAAATATGCTAAACATATGTGTCTGAATTCACATATTTGTGTAGAGTAATGTTTCTGGCTTAAGTTCACGCATTCATTATCCATTTGATTCAAGTGATAAGTCAAGATTTGTATTATCCTGAAAAAGATCTGAGCAGCGTGTGCTACATCATTTCATGTGATTTTGTGAGAGCTAAACATGTGGGAACTCTGTACAGATGCTGTGTTAAGGTTTGGCACTGGAGACATTTGGCGCTAGAATACATTAACCAAAATGAGTTCAGCTCTAAAGACCTGAGCTAAAATTAAGAGAGGATAATAGCAAGTTCAGGAAACAGATGCTAAATACATAGTATCAAATCACTGGTGTTAAAGAGAAAGCGAGACAGAGAACTCCTTCAAATTTATTTATACTCTGTTTTGTCTTTCAGCTTATGAGATGATGATGGCCTTCAGTGAGAGTGTTTGCTCAAATATACCAGTTTTGTGGAAGCTACATTGAAACTTTAGCATGCTAAGTTAAAATCTATAATACAAAGTTACTCTACAGTCAAACTACACTTGAAAATGCAGTTAGCTACATTACTAGTTACAGCATACTAACAAATATTAGCTAAAATTAAAGCTACTTAATGCCAACTAAGATGATTTATATTCGATTAGCAAATGTACTGTGCTTAAATATAGCTTTATTAGCCTATTCAGAACTATTAAAGACTCCAATAGTTTACATTTTAGTGTTTCAGCTTAAACTTATTTCAGATAGTGGACAAGGCAACATTATTCATTTTTGTTTAGTCGCTTTTTCATTTACTATTTATATTTTTCTTTCATCCAGTCCATCATATCTTAAATCTTAAACTATGTCCCTCCTCAGTGCATTTCTCAAAGGCAGTAAATCAAGTGGGGAATTTTTTTTTAAGAGCATACATTGAAGCACTGATTTAATGATCTGTTTTAACATGTTTGGCTCTGATATCAAACAGGTGCAGAAAGCATTACAGACTTGATGGTGAGACATAATAAGGTACAGTGCAGCTAGTGTATAATTATTTTAATCTGTTCTTTGCATTTTTCCTATTTATATTTTGGTTTGCATTTATAATATTTATGGTGCTTTTTTCAGCTTTACAGCCCCAGTCATCTTTCACTTTAACTATATTGAGCATCTTGGAAATCCTGCTAAATATCTTCTTTTGTATTCCACATATGAAAGAAAGTCAGAGAGGTTCGGAAAGACAGGATTTTAAATATGTATTTCATTATACGTAAGTATTCCTTTAAGAGGAAGTTCAAACCTTTGATTTCCCTCCAAAATACGTGCATGGTGAGTCTGAAGAAAAAAAGAAAAGAAACCCCCCCCCCCCCCCCCCTTCTCTCTCTTTCTCGCTATTGCTGTGTTTATTTTCCTCATCATATGGTTTAAGCAACTGGAAACCAATGAGATGACAGAATTATTGCTTTCAGCCGCGGCGATGACCTAACTGCACTCTCACAGCGAGTTCAAGACGAAAACACCAGGCAGTTGCGCTCACTCCCACCTGAACGAACAATGTACTTGTCAACCCCACACCTTATGGACACAACAGATGCAACCACACTTTGTATTAAACACACCTGGCCAAACCGAGTGACATCAGTATTAAGACATTTTGAAATTCATGTTGCTTTTTCACCTTTTCACTCACATTGTTATACTTATTATCCATCCATCCATCCGTTTTTCAAAATGATTATCCTAGGCAGGGTCACAGAATCCCATCCAAAAGAGTCAAATCTCCCCTAGCTTCCGAGATCTATTAAAGGTAACTAAAATATAATTATAATATAATCTATAGTTAAAGATGCAAAACAGAATCATCTTCATTAGTGGTCGCAGATATTTGTACCCAAAAACCCAGTCCAACCTCTCCCAAGACCGCATGACTAATGTAAATATGTGGAGGCATCAAGATATCAAGCTATTCGAGAGAATTGACAAGTGAGGAAAAGACTCTGGAGAGAGGGAAAAACAAATCTTTTCAAACTGGGGATGATTGAAATCCCAACTCTGGAAGGTCTACAAACAGAATGCAACTCTTTTGTCCGTTGACAGCAGACATAACTCCTGATCGCTCCAAAACCCTGGACGGTAAAAATCCCTCGTTTATAAGATGAGGGGAGGAACTAGACAGATCTGTCTTTGAAAAATTAATTTTATGCCTACAAGGGTGCAGAGCAGCCAACAGCCATGTATGATTTATCCATGAGAGATAATAAGCTAGTTTAACTGTTTCTGAAGAAAATCTGAGTGGTGTCCGCCATCGGTTAAAGGTTGCCAGGGTGCTGCAATATGGTTGCTAAGGTTTTTTTTGTGATTAATTCTGTTTTCTGGATGTTATTGAGGTCATTACTACGGTATGTGCTTTTGTGAATTATTTTGGACAAGTTAGTCACGAAAATTTAGTAGCGATTTGTTCAAATCACAACAGTAATTAGGAGCAATAATAATATGCAACGCTTGTCTTAGTATGCCATAGAAAACAACACTGACTATAGTTTAAAGTTCACACATTACATAAGTCCCGGTACTTTGTCTGTACTTCCCACACATTGTGACCAGGATACAATCTGTAAGACATATTTTAACCTCAAACATCTGCCATTAGTTACAGAAACAAACTGACCCGCATCGGGAACTTAAAACACTTAAGACAGCTGGTATGAGTCTCAACGAGTGAGTGTGAGTTGCACCATCTTGATCAATCTAATTTAATATTCAGCCCCATATTTCAATGAAAAACTAGTTAAAAATGCTTTTGAAAATTTTGACATCCCTACCAATCATAAGCGTGAGGCACGTCTATTTCGCAGCTGTGTTTTCCCAACAGCTGAAATCCCCTTAGACTCCCTACAACTCATGAGTCATGCAATACTTCACAAAGACACATTAGTGCTCAAATTTTTCAGTGTAAAGTTTTTTTTTAAACAGAATGCTTCTAGTTTATCTAGATTTTTTTTCTTGTGTTTTGAGGTGATATGTATAGAGGCTTTAATCGCCATGCTATTTAGTGTATTAAGACCCATTCACACCAAGAACGATAAGGATAAAGATAACTATAAAAATAACTACATTAGCATCCACACCAGTGGACAATATCTGTGTTTATTCCAAGCGCACCCTCGTATGCCGCTTTAAATTTGCGAGCTCATTATTGCAGGATTGATTCTGATTGGCTGTAAATGTTTTTATCATTCAACAGATGGAAAAAAATAGTTCTGAAAGTGATTCCAACGATGTCGTTTCTGTTTGCCTTTAATGTTACAGCCTTGGTGTGGACTCTGCTTTTCTTTAATATTGAGAATGCTTTTTATCTTTATCTTTATCGTTTATAGTTATCGTCCTTGGTGTGAACAGGCCTTTAACATTCTAAAACACTTTCAGATGGATGTTTACCCCTTTCACATCGTATCTTTGAGTGTTTTGCTTTTAAGACTTTTTTGACTAAAGAGCTACAGTAGTTAGCCAACATGTTTTTGAAAATATGTAGTTTTGAATGTTCTTGTGAAGGCCAGCAGACATTTCTGATATCTGAAATGCGAACACTGATAGTAGCATTTGAACGCATGTAAACAAACTTCTTACCCTAAATAGTAAATTGGTTGTAGAAAAACTGTAGCATAATAAAGTTTATTCAGCTGGAATACAGTGATCCTATTAAGTCTGACAGGATAGAGGAAAAAAACATTGGCTTGTCTAGTCAACCGTCTTTGTCTCTAAAACATAGAAACAGACTGAAGTACACACTCACATAAAAACAAAACAGAAGTGAAGCGAAAGACACAGACAGATAAACACACTAGAGGATTAAATGTCAAACCTAAACTGAAATTATCTTCTTTTTGATATATACAAGTAGGTTCTATGCTTTGCCAGTAGATGGAGCCGTTCAATTTGGTCTGTTTTGATCACATCTTAATCAGAGAAATTTAGCTAGTCCAAGGTTTTGATAATTAGCATGACCCTGTTAGCCCCTTCTGGTCAGTGCGTAAATATTTATTTGATGGCTTTTAAAAGCATTAAATTGAACTTGGAAAGAAGGAAATTGATTTTTCCTTATCTGCTTCCTGTCTTTGCTGTTTAGGCTCCAGACAAATATGAGATAAATATAACGGTTAGCTTTCTCCTGGTATTATTAGACATACCTGAGGTACCGTAAACTTCCTAAACATTCCAAACCACTATTTAGCATACTTTGTAAATTGTACTTAAAATTCTTTCACTTAAAAAAAAGTTTAGCATACATAGGCTAGTCAAACTAGCTGCTTTCCGTAATGACAGTTCAGCAGTTTACTGAGGTAAATTACTAAGTGCTGCATTCATTCCCGTCCCTAATTATCTCTTGCCTTTCCTTACCTTTTTCTGCTTTAATGTGTCAGATGACATTTGTTTATCTAAGAGCGATTTATTGGACTTAGCTGCGCTATCGAGCATCTTAATCTGTGAAGCATGCGCTCTGTTGCGATTTCACCATAGAGTGCTTGGCATGACACTGCATGCTCAAACGTGTGTATCAAATTAAACTAGTTTTTACCTAAGATAGACCCGTTCATTTGACTAAAACTGAAATGAAACCAATGAAAAGTGAAAGTTATATTGATAATCCTCAAACAGCATTGAAAAAACATTGTTTATCTTTGCTCGCTATAGCTTGATTGACAGTTGCTTACAAAGTGCTACTTCATCCTGTAAAGAACTTAGGCGTCAAGTTTTCTTTACCCGCTTCTATAGACTGCCAAGTTTTACCTAAGACCTATACAACTCAAATATCGCCCACAAAGTTTATCTTTGCACTGGTAAAAGCCTTTATTGTCCTTGTATCTACAGCAGAAGTGTGTTTTGTTAATGTGGGCATTTGGCATTTTAAGGAACATAAATCACAAAAACGCTCATTTAAGTGATTAACGAATTTAAACTGTGACCTAGAAAGCAAATGTGTACTTTACAAAAAAGCTGTCATATATGTACAGCACTCTAAGCACTGTTTCTTTAAGTTGGACCCTAAAAAGTTGTGTTTGCTTGTGACTTCTGCTCTTGTATAAAATAAACCTGTTGTTTGTTGTGAATTTCTGGCTAACATATCGCCATTTGTAAATGTTTTGCTGTGAGTGAAAATTATCTCTCAGTGTCTAACTGCAGATTTCGCGACAAATCTGGAGCTGTGGTTTGAAAGTGAAAACATGCACCATGTTTTCACAGTGTGGTCAAATATACACACTGTCACAGTTGTAAAGGCAGAAATTTGTTTTAGGACAGCACATATGGTGGGGTTTAATAGTGTGGTTCTCCTTTAAAAAATATGTGTTTGCATGATCTTTTACATGTGTGATGAAATGTGTATGGAAAAGAATGGTTGGGATAAGAATATCTCCTTTTGTCTCGAATTTTTTAAAACTTTTTTTGGTGTAAAATGATAAAAACATTCACAGACAATCAGAATCCACTCGAGCATTTAAAGTGGCAGATGGCATAACTGCTATGTGAACTTAATAAGCAAAACATTATCATTCATTGGTGTGAACGCTAATATAGTTATCGTTCTTGGTGTGAACGAGCCTGAACTATAACATTTTAATAACGCAACAATGACGATAATGGCACAGAGGAACCATGTTGTTAGAATCACTTTCTGAAAAAAAAATTTCCAACTGAGGAATAATAAAAACATTGACATCAGAATCTACCAGACCTTGAAGAACTTGAGAATTTAAAGTGAAAGATGGTAAAACTGCAGCATACAAATAGAATGTGATTATGTGTTGGTGTAGACAATAATATAGTAATAGTTACTATTCATAATGTGAACAGACCTCATAGTAACTGAAGTTAGAAGCTCTTTTGTCAATATAGACATGTTTTTTGGTAAGACATACTAATAAACGATCAAATAAACAAAACTGGGTGGCCATGAACTTGATAAATTGCCATCGATGGTCCTATGAAGAACCTTTAACATTCATAGAACCTTTCAATTCCACAAAAGGTTCTTTAAAGTGGAAAAAGAGTTAGATTTTAAAAATGTTCTCCATACTAAGAAAAATGGTTATTTTAAGAACTTTTCACTAAGAGGTTCTTTGGGAAACCAAAAATGGTATTTCATATTTACTAAATTGCTCATTTATTCAATAAGCTGTATTTATATTTATTTAACTTTGGGCCATAAATGTTACCTTCTGAACATTTGAATACGTCTGTGGTTCCAGAAAATCACCCACTCCCTTGTAAGATTTATCCCGGGTCCATTTTAGCCTTTTTCCCTCTCACTGCATGACTGGACTTTCAAACACCACACTGACAAATCGCTGCAGAGTAAACTGTGTACTGAGGGTCCAATATGGCTCCTTCTGGAACAGAAAACCACTTTGTCATTGCGCGTGAATATGCACAGACCACATGAACCTAATGAGCAATGCCTGGAAACCTCCCACACATGCTGGCAAAGAGCCGTCGTGCTGCTCCGCTGTTTTCTTGAGAAAACATCGAAAGGGGGGCTAAATTAATATTTACACAAAAGCAGCACACTGGGATTTCATTTCCATATTAGCTTACAAAAACACTGGCAATTAATTTACACAAACAACTAGATTTTAGTAATGCTTGCCCATGTTGAACTCACTGTAATGATTGCTAAGACTATGCTAAAGGTGTTCTGAGAACTTTAGCATGTTGCTAGGTGGTTTCTAGGTGTGTATGGTTGCTATTTGCTACTGTGTAGACAGTGCTTGGTATATTACTTACAGACTGCAGTCAATTTCTGATTCCAAATTACATGGCAAAAAAAAAACCTTGGTAAAATGTCCTAAGAGGTTTTTAGCATGTTGCTAAGGTTTTTTGGGTGGTTGATATGCGGATTCAATGTATGGATGTTTTCTAGGTGGTTGCTAAATGTGGAAGATGCTAAATTGTTATCATGATATTCTGAGAGGTGTTTAGCATATGCTTGCTAAGGAGTTGTAGGTGGTTTTAATGTAGGTGTGGATGCTTGCTAATTTGTTGCTATGAGGTTTCTATGGTGTACTAGGATGTTTTTAGCATATTGCTATGTGGTTGTTTTGGTGGTTTAGGTGATTGCTAGGTGTGTAAGTTTGTTAACATGTTGTTGTGGTCTTCTGATAAGTTTTTAGCACCTTGCTATGAGGTTGTTAAGGAGTTCTAGGTGGTTGCTAGGTATGTAAGTTTGTTAACGTATTGTTGTGGTCTTCTGAGGGGTTTTTAGCACCTTGCTATTAGGTTGTTAAGGAGTTCTAGGTGGTTTCTAGGAGGAGATGTTTGCTAATGTGTTTCTATAAGGTTGCTATATGTTCTACGAGGATTTAAGCATGTTGCTATGCAGTTGCTAAGGTGTTCTAAGTGACTGCTAGGTGTGTACGTTCGCTAATGGGTTGACGTGGTATTCTGAGAGGTTTTTAGCACGTGGTTGCTAGGTGGTTTCTTTGATTTTTCTGGTTTCTACTTTAGATATGGTTTTGGTCGCTCCTTAAACTGAATGAATTTTTTACCGTTTAATTGTTCAACAGACGTAATTCTCATCGATTATAAAGGTTACAGCACCTCTCCTCAAATGTAAGCAAATAATAATAGTAATGAAACACCTATTTATGCTTTGTACATCCTTTTACATTTTTGGTCCGTGTTCAAAAAGTGTCAGGCCTTGATTCTTATTAGGGACATTGTTTTGCTGTTACGTTGTTGGAAATAAGGGCATTGTTTTACTTTAAAATTGTTGAAAATATGCCAATTTATTAATTTAACTTAATCTTTTTTTCTGTTTAGATAAGTGTCTGTGTGCATTTCCTGTATTTTTTGTTGTATAAACCGTGGGCTAAAAGACAATACCTGAGGTGAAGATATAGAAACCTGACTTGTAGAGCGTGACCAAAGACACCATTACTGTCACGTCCACAAAACACACACAGACACACACACACACAAACGCGTTGGTATAAGTGGTTTACAGCCCTATCCCTTATCCCAACCCTACAATTGTATGCATTTTAAAATTTAGTATTTTTTATTGTATTTTAATATTTTAATGTATTGTCATTTTATATATCTGTATTTATTATTATTGTAGTTGTTGTGTATATGTGCTGAAATTATTTTTTTTTAGAGTATCTTGGCCTGCTATCATCTGTTTTGTGTAGAGTATTTTCATAATTTTATCTTTATTGAGTATACAAAATACTGACTCGAAGACAAAAAAGTTAAAATGTGTCCCAAAATACTGATTCTATTTTGTAAAGATCATATGCAGTATGTAAACTATTCATAAACTTGGATCAAAATCTTGCCATGTGAGGAATGTTTGCAGAAAGTCTCTGTGTGACTGAATCTTTCCTCTAACAGTCACTCACATGTCATTCCTGTCCTACGCAGTGAAAAAACTGATTTATATCTTCCTGAATAGTCTACCATTTACTTCCCATTTCAGCATTGGGGAAAACATTGTGCCTAAGAGAATTTGAACTCTTGAGCTCCATAAAAACTATTTAAATGTCATTATGCTACATAATAAAATTTGTGAAAAAATCCTGCTAGAGTTTTCCCAGAATTAACGTCACTCCTCGAGCCATTTTTGCTATTACTTGTAATCAGCTGTTCCCAAGGTGATTTTAGGGGATGTATGAAGTCTGCTCACCTCAAGTTCACACAGGTGTAGTTCATCACATTAGCTATGAATGTCACCCAGAGCATTACACAACCAGAAAGTGTCACTTTGAACAATATATCTATAGTTTCATCATCATTAACATACTATAAACAAACTTGTTTTTTTTAAATGTTTTGCTTGAAAGGTACTCTTGTACCGTCTTTAAAAAATGCCATTTGTTTTGATATTTTGTTATGTAATGTTATGTCATTCAGATATTTTAGGCATGGCTTAATTGTGCAAACACTTATAGGCCTATAACAACGGTAACAGTAACTACAATAACTATGGATATACATATCAAAAGCAATAAGTCATAACTTTTTATGTGATTACATTAAATGACCAGTAATTATGCTATTAATACTCCACTAAATTATTTTGTTTTGTTTTTTGTCTGGATTTTGTACTTTATAATACGCATCACCACCCTGATGCGAGTTTAAAAACATTTTTAATGATAATCTGAAATAAATGTATTTAAAATAATATTAACAACTTTTACAGACTAAACAACTCTGAAAGTGTACCAAAGTGCTACCGAGTGAGGGTGCAACGAAACGCTGCTTGTATTTTCTCTAGTCCACCTTAAGAGTGCTCCTGTGTTTATGATTTCCTGAAAACTTTTCGAACCAATAGCAAAGCGTCCAGTGTACCTGCCTAGCGTTCTCGCGCTCCTGATTGGTCGACACCTCAGAACTCACAGCCAGTCCGCTGCCTGCAAGTGCTTTTCGGAGCCATTAGAGAATGACAGTTCGAGAAAAAAAAAAGGAAGAAGGAAAATTTGTTCAGCTCACGCCATTGCCATTCGCCGTAGAGGATGAAAACTTTCGGAAACTTTCTGCCCTCATTTTAAGCTGCTGTCGGTCTAAAGAACCGACGCCGACAGGAATTAAATCTGAACTGGATATATTAGCCTCTTGTTTGTGTACATGTGAGAGGATTTATCTGGATAACTCACACTTTCATCGACATCTAAAGGAAACGAGATTGTACATGCTAGTCATATTTTGAACACTTCTCAGAGACACCAGACAGCCATGTCGGGGGGTATCGGTATATATGCGGTCAAGAAACGGAAGAAGCCCGTTCAGAAAATGTAAGTTTTTGTGGGAACTCTCACGTTCAAGTTCAAACCGCGCTCGCGTCTGGCGCGTCAAGGTTATTTATACAATGTAACAAGATTTCAAACGGCTATGTAAGTTTCACTGTAAAATTCTGACAATGGAATGGAGCGCTTTCCATTCAGTGTTTCATTTGCTGTATAGAACGTTCTAAACTGTGTTTGAAGTTGACTAGGTTGCTTATGCATATAATAAAAAATTAGAATTGCGTACTTTTCATACAGAAAAGGCTGTATGATACGCTACACACACACACACACATATATATATATATATATTATAATTATATATATATATATATATATATATATTATAATTATATATATTAAAATAGATATATGTATTACGCATACATCACATACACACACATAATAAAGCTTATTAACTATTGTTTTGGTCTGCAAAATAACTCCCTGAGGCGATCTCTATGAATCTCGTATGAGTCTCGGGACAGTTCCATTTACTGTTAAAAAAACGAACAAAAATAAAATGTTAAACTTATGTTTTTTTTTTTTTGCCAAAACCAGTGTGGTATTAAAGTCAACAGCGAATTGTTTTCTGTCACTTTGAATCGAACTGAAGACATTTGAGTCACAGAACAGAGCAAAAGTGACAATTATTGCGAAAAGTCTGATAGCTGGAAACAATTGTTGTTGAATAATGATGAAAACAGTGTGTTTGTTGTATCACAAACAAAAGACGATCTGGATTTGAACCAGTTCTGTATGTGTCGGGACACCTTAAGATTCTGGCTTGGTGTGTGTAGTTCTGGGTCTGGCATGGAAATAGTACTCTTGTATTAATCATAAAGTCGGCTGCGCTCGCACGCGATGCTTACACGAGGGCGGGGTGAGCCGGGGGGAGTATGTTATTGTAATCTGATATAGTCTTTTTTTCACATCATGAGAACACAGGGATTTTTTTTTCTTACTTTTTTCCTTTTTCTCTCTCTCTCTCGCTCCCCCCTCCTCAAATTAACATATTTTTAAGTCACGCAAACTCTTACGCAACTGTGGTGGAACTGGCTGAAAAACCAAAGCACGCCTTTGAGTTGTTGTAGGAGCTTGCTGATTATCTACTTTCGTGATTTTGCAGATCGTTTGGTCCCGGAAAATAGTGTAATTGTCTTGGAGAATAACTTTATGGGGGCAGAAAAATGCTTATTGCATCTGATTTAGTCCTGTGCATGACTTCTGTTGCACTGAAACATGGATTTGTGTCAATTCTAGAACAATAACTTTACTTTTCTTTATCTAGAGATTGCTCACTTTACATTGACAGTCTTCAGTCTACACATATTGAATGCAAAAATAATGGATCACAATTGTCGGGATGCTTACAAAGCCAAGTTTCATATTAAGTATATACCATAAAAGCAGTTTGTCAGGTAGTGTAAACATTACTAACGAGTCAAATCAAGCATATTCATAATAATAATAAATATTATCATTTAGTGATGGCCAATGACAATATTTAGACAGGAAGGTGGCAACTGGCCAATTTAATGGCTTTGTAAAATAAGAGTTAGATTAATAAGCATGATCTGATAATCTAAGCATAATTGAAACAAACATCCAAAAATGCATTTCCATTTATATTTCACAATAAGTGATATTTTTAGTAATATAATAATATTTTTGTTTTATTTATTTATACTTTTTATTACTGAAATATCCATAATGCTACAATTTATGCTAACAAATATAAATAATAATAATTGTTGTTGTTGTTAAAATACATTTTTAAAAAAAGCTGCATTTCAGTTTTCGTACATGCAAACAAAAATATTTTATATGTATACTTTTTTGGGATATTTCGTTTAAAAAAGAAAATCAGTCAGTATCACTATATATAATACCATTTATTGACCGCAAATAAGATTTATGCAAAATTGCTTACATTAAAATGAGCACTTGTTTTACACATTTGTTTTTACTAAAAATTCACTAAAATTAAAAAGTGAGATATGCATTGTACATAAAAAATATAGCATTAGCTAATTTACATTTCAGATGTATCACTTATTGAATTTATAATTGATATATTACTTATATCAGTGGACGGGAGAGATTTGTGTGATAATTTGATGTGTATATCGCCTGCAAACACTC
Source organism: Carassius carassius (assembly GCF_963082965.1). NCBI lineage: Eukaryota > Metazoa > Chordata > Actinopteri > Cypriniformes > Cyprinidae > Carassius > Carassius carassius. The sequence goes on along the minus strand of NC_081802.1, from coordinate 6,256,238 downwards.
TCATATGAGTGCAGTGGGGCAGAGCTCCATACCTGTTGACTGCCCTGTCGGGCCCACCCACCAGGTTCATGTATGTCACGGTCGTCATTGGCGCAGGAGATGGGTGACCTTTGCACGGTATGTCCACACTTTAGAATAGCTACTTACTGGAGTTGAACTGCAGTGTGTGTATTAGCGTGCTGATAGACATCTAAACAAGCCAGTAGGGTGGCAAGGCCAAGACTGCGACTGACACAAAGAGGGCATTGAGAGGGAGTGTAACCAGACTCCTGGCTTCACACTGGCGTAGCTGGAAGTTGGAATGCTGTATAACAGTAGATCCTCTCTTTCTCTCTCTTTCTCCCTCTCTCTAAAGAACCTTGTCAAGATTTCCTCACTTCTAATCTATGTGAAAACAAAAACATGGGCGCAAGCAATGAACCGTCTAACCTCACCCTTCTGTTGAAAACAGTTGGAACTTCAACTGGAAGTTTTCAGCATCTGAACGGCGGGTTGAGAAAGTCAGCATAACTTTGAAATTGTTAGGGAAAGTAATGCTGCCTTGTTGAATGAGATCAATTTCTTGAAGACAAAAATCATGACCTCAAACCTTTGAAAGGCAAAAACATTACGCAAGTAATGAACTGGCTAACCTCACCCTTCTGCTGAAGACTTGCAGTTGGAACTTCAGCTGGAAGTTTTCAGCATCTCACTGTGGGTTGAGAAAGTCAGCAAGGCATTGAAATTGTTTGGGAAAGTAATGCAGTATGTACTGACATCTGCTTATTGACTTCTATTGTAAGGCAAGAAACATATTTTGTGTTTAACAGAAGAAAGACTGATGAGTAAACGTTGACTGAATGTCAATTTTTTGGGTGAATAATCCCATTTAAGGTGAGTTTTAATTGACCTTAACTGTTTCATTTGAGCACAACCATATTGGAAAATGTCAATAAAGTGTTATTAGCTGTAATTCAACTATCTACAAACTAGATCATTATTTATATACAGATTTGAGTGAATGAAGATCAACTGGTTGGTTTATTGATCACATCCAATTATGATGTAAGGCAGTTTGCACTCTGAAGCTCCTTAGTATAGGCATGTTTACTGCACTGTGACTTTGAGAGGGGCATTTCTGGCGCAGGAGCTGGGTACGTCGATACTGGGCTTTGATGTGTGCTGAAAGATGTGTGAAGTGAAGTGAAGTGAAGTGACATTCAGCCAAGTATGGTGACCCATACTCAGAATTTGTGCTCTGCATTTAACCCATCCGAAGTGCACACACACAGAGCAGTGAACACACACACACACACACACACTGTGAGCACACACCCAGAGCAGTGGGCAGCCATTTATGCTGCGGCGCCCGGGGAGCAGTTGGGGGTTCGATGCCTTGCTCAAGGGCACCAAAGTCATGGTATTGAAGGTGGTGAGAGAACGGTACATGCACTCCCCCCACCCACAATTCCTGCCGGCCCGGGACTCGAACCCACAACCCTTCGATTGGTAGTCCGATTCTCTAACCACCAGGCCACGACTTCCCTAGATGTCCCGACTTCCCTAGAAAGATATTTGGGCCAGCACCAGTGCAGAGCGTAACTCCTTCACAGACCAGAGTTTCAGCTTGTGCGTCAAATACCCACAAGTGTTGTCTTGAGGAAGGTATGAGGAAAGGAGACACTCGGTAATGATGCTGATGTGTCTCCACTCAAGTCAGATAAAGTTTGCAGCAGTGACTTAAATATGGTAACAGTATGGTAACTTAGGACCAGGTGGTATAGCTATGAATATATATATATATATATATATATATATATATATATATATATATATATATATATATATATTTAGTTTTTTTTTTTTACAAATATAAATAACTGTTTACTGTTTTAATATATTTATAATCTGCTGATGTTTAAATTAAAGATGCTATTAAAATATTACCATTCCCACTTGCAAAATTTAATCTAGAATAATGACACAATCTTAAAGAAATGTACAGTAGTGTCAAAATATGTCTTAAGTCAATTTTTTTAAATACATAATCACCATTTTATACATCTGAATAATAATACTGAATAACTAAGCTTTCCATTGATGCATGGTTTATTAGGATCTGATAATATTTGGCCGAGATGCAACTATTTGAAAATCTGGAATCTGAAGGTGCAAAAAAAATCAAAATATTGAGAAACTCACCTTTGAAGTTGTCCAAATGAATTCTTAGCAATGCATATTACTAATCAAAAATTAAGTTTTGATACAAAATATCTTCATGGAACGAGATCTTTACTTAATATCCTAATGATTCTTGACATAAAAGAAAAAATCGATAAGTTTGACCCATACAATATATTTTTGGCAATTGCTAAAAATATACCCCAGCAACTTAAGACTGGTTTTGTGGTCCAGGGTCACATATTATAAATAATTAATATATCTTGTAGCCCTAACTGACCTCCTGGGTTGCAGTGGCTGGGGCAGTGTGATGCATTGAATGCTTGCCATTGGAGCCAATTTTAGTTCTGTTCGGTTTTTCCGCAACTTGGGTTTTTGATCCAAACCAGATGTGGTTGTGCTTCAGCTGAGGTTATCGGGTGGAAAACAACCGCTGTTGGCTGAATTCGCCCTTTCCTTTCTGATCGCAGAACTGTTTTCATGTTTCCATGTTGTTTGGTAACAACATGGCCACAACTGTGGTAAAACACTACCATCAAAAGTTTGGACATGCTTGACTTTTAACAACTTTTAACTTTTTAATAAAAAATAAATAAATAAATATATATATATATATATATTTATTTCTTTTACATGCAGGAATGCACCATGGGATTGTAGATTTTTTTCTCAAGATAGATTGCCAAATGCCTTCAGATTGTGCTTTTCTCAGTGTCCTCAGTAAACCCATCGAGCAATGCAGCGCATGCAGATGAAAAAAAAAAAGCTGTTGTGCAACAGTGACTGCATACGTTTTGAAACTGTATTTCCAGTGGTTGACTTTTTCGGGACTAGTGCCAAATTTAAAAGGAAAGAGAGAGAGAGAAGAAGAAAAAATATGTTGTATGTAAGCAAAGGGAGAGTGAAATAACTGAGAAATGTGCATTTAAAGACCACGACACAGTGAGAACAAAGAGATGAGTCTTCAGATGGTCCTCTGAGTATTCCAGGCAGCATGAGAAACCCTGTTGCATGTTGGGACCTGCAAGAGGAAAACAGTCATGATGTCATGTGATTGGCCCGAAACACTTGTACACTAGAGGATAGAAGAAAGAATGAGAGATTTCAGATGTTCCCTCTGTAGTGATGTCTTCAGTTCAAAAAATCCTTTGGTCCACATGGTCCACATGATCAGAACTCCAATCACTGGGTCAGATGTAACTCAGGAAGAATGTTGAAGCTCTGTTTCCCGCGATAGGGCTTTCCAAACAAATAATCATGGACAATAGAACAAAGCCACCATGTTGGTAATTGCAAACATTGTGGAGCTGAAAACAATTAAAAGGTTTCGGTAGGAAGTAACGGTTAGTTGGTCTGTTAGTACTGCTAGTGTAGCTACGTTATGAGGCAGAGATTTAAAAGATTATTTGACCATCATGACCGACCCACAAAGACCTCTGTGACTTTGCTTTATTGCCTCAGTGTGGTTTTCATTTTGTTAAAATATTTAAATCTGGCCTCAAGAATATATTTAATTGCATTAAAGATGTTATAAGTGGCCCGATGGCAAAATTTAATACTGTTTGCTTTGTTTTAGAAGAAATATATTTTTCTATGTTTTAGATAAAAAAAAAATAAAAAAATGTATATTTGAGTAGGGCTGTGACGGTTGCCGTGACACCGGCGGTAGTGCACGTGACGTCACAAACATAATACAAAGTTTTGTATATAAGTGAAATAACTGTAATAGTTGCAAATTCTAAGTCTATGGTAATTAGCAAATTACCTCAAACACAGTGTTTCCTTTATATTGGCAGATTTGAGCGCAGGAAAATACAGTTTATACATTCAGCAAATTAATTTAGTGTTGGGGGCGATGGATCTTGTTGGGAAAGCAAATACCACATCACCGATCTGGAGTCATCTGCATTCATGTCACCCATCAGCGTTTGCACAAGTTCTCGTGATCGCAAACGCTGGCTGGTCAGGTTTGGTGAGGCTTTCTCCAAACTGGCCAAATACAAACGAGACGGCGATAAATAAAAGATGGTAACAAGAAATATGGCAACGATTCCCATTTCAAAGAGAGCGCGGACAGATGAGGAGTTAGCTACTGAGCTTGCTTGGTGGTGGAAAAATAAACCAGACGCAATAACCGCGTTGCAACAGGTTTAGTCTGTCTAGTGTCTATACAGGACATTTGAACTCTGTGTCAGTAGCCTACCTCACAGACCAGACGGGGGATTTATCATGTCGTGTTGTGCTGCATCCAGTGTAGCATCACTGATTATAATGAGTATTTTGTCGCGCTGCGTCGCTCGCGTCCGTTAGACAGGGCGTATTTAGCTTTCTTATTTAGGCTACTTTCTTGTAGCCTAAATAAGCATTATTTCTTTGATATTTATTTTAGTGTTTTGCAGGCAGCGTTCACTGACAGAAGTGCTCAAATAAACACGAACTGACAAGTTAAATAGGATGTGTTAGATGAGTGATACAGTGCTGGGCTGATTTCTAGACGTGCATATAAATATATCCTGTATATAATATATATAAAATATATTACATGCATGCACAGTTTAAGTCAGCTTTAATCACCTTGTTTGGTAATTCCATGAATTAACTGACCACGACACTGCATAAAGTTTATTTCGCAGTTTGATATGAAAGGATACGCACAAAGGAAGCGTGCACCGCCTTTGAGCACAGGACCGTCCGCGCTCGCTTAACTTGCACCTGATAATAAAGTGAAGTGGAACGGGTGTCTGACACGTTTCCTGTTCAGTCATTCTGCGAGTCTGCGACTGAATAAATTCACTTCTTGTCATGAGAAAAAGTGACAGAAGCAGCAGTTGTGAGTGGGTGGCCATCCCCGCCCCTACATAAAATAATTTGAATACGTTAAACTGGAAAAAAATTATCGCCTTGGTTAACGAGCAAATTTTGACACACACACACACACACACATATATATATATATATATACATATATATAATTATTTTATTTTTTTTCAAACACCGCGCCACCGGCAGTTGTTGGTACATGACTACCGCGGTGATAAAAATCAGCCACCGTCACAGCCCTATATTTGAGTACAAGACAAATGTAAAAATTTTATCATTATTATTTGTTTTATTTATTTAGTTTTGTCTTGCATTTCAAAATCAGTGTTTATAAAAAAATATTTTGCTTATTCTTTTACTTTATTTCTGAGGGATGCACCGATAGGATTTTTTGGGGCCTATACTGATACCGATTTTAACAAACACTTACTGGCGATAAGTATGATAAGTATCGATACCGATACTTGTCACTTCCTCTCTTATTTAAAATTTTGGCATCAAAATAGATAGTATTTTGATCGTGTTTTAAATTAGCAAAGATCAAAAACACCTGCAATAAATTGTACAAGCAGTTTTATTGCTACATTGTTAAATAATTTCTGATGAACATTGATTTGATCCATTTAACATTCAGCAGGCCTACAGTATATAAATACAACCGAACGAAGATGCATATTAAATAAACTGTTTTTAGTTAGGTTTAACAGTTTTCAGGTACAGAAATAAAGTAAAAAATTGTAAAATAACTTCACTGTATAAATTAAATACATATTCATCTTTATTGTAACATGCTTTATTATGATTAATCTTCGTATATATTTTAATATTTTTTTTTTGTAAGTTTAACATTTGTGTGAGATCTCCTTTACTTTAGGCGGGACTTGTCAGTTTAATAAGCACCCCCCAAAAAGATGAGATCTGAGATCTGAATATATTTGTTTACTATTAGTTGTATTAGGTGTTTTGTGTAATTCACTGTATTTTGATGATAATGCAGCTGAGAAAGAGAGTTTAATGTGCACTTTTTTATTTAGCTCTTATGGTGATTATTTATTTATTTATTTATTTGGAGTGAAAAAGGACGCAATAAACTTAATAAAACATCAGTAAAGTTTTGGTCATCATTCAGATGAGTTCTGCTACACTTCTGAAAGTTACAAAAGGTATTTGGTCAAGAATAGTGTGCGATCGTTTGTCTTTTGTTATTTGATTGGCATTAAAGTGCTGACAGCAGTTCTAGGATTATGCAACAGACATTATACAGCTCAGTGCCTTCACGCAGTTAATTAATAAACCATCGATTTGTTATATCAGCCTTTTTCCTTATATAGCCGATATGCTGCTGGTTGTTAATTGAGGGAAAATTTGCCGATAAACATCCGATAATTTAGATAATTTATGGGATTTTCAAGGCAAATTTACACATTTATTTATTTATTGTACATTTGTTTTGTACATAAATATCCATGTTTATCAAAAATATTCTACTATACTGTATATGTTATTATTCAATTTAAATGGCTTTTATATTGAATTTTAAGTTGCAATAGTCTGTGTGAATTTTATGGATATGATGTAACATACAGCAAAATTGACAGGGAAATTAAAACCGAAACACTCCAAATAAATGATTTTATAGATTCATATTGACAAAATACATTTAAACATATTTTGTAATGTGGCAAAGAGTAAACATAAATGTATTTACAAGAGAATAGTAATATAGACGAATTTAAATTATTTAATTAACAAGGTTCGGGAGGAGCATGATCAGATAATTAACCAACTAGATGTAACTCGTTTAGCTTACCATCCTAACTAGCACAATACATGTGTGTGTGTGTGTCTATATATATATATATATATATATATATATATATGCGGCCTAATTGTCTCTGTCCTACGACAGTTTCCGGCATCCCTCCTCCACCCCCAACTTTTCACTCCTTATCTATTTTCATCCCATATTAGGGATAGGGGGAGTTCTCTGGGTTTGGGCTATATTATGACCTCTGAGCCCTCCCCCAGGACAGCATGCCAAAATATGCTTACTATTTGCTATCAGATTAGATGTAAGGGTGAACTTGTGAATTGACATTAGCATGAATTCCGCACGATTAATGGTTTGCTCAGTTAGTCCAGGGCCAGGCACTAAAAAATAGCCATTTGTAGATCCAAAAGTAGCAAGGCACACCTAAAAGGATGAAGGATGAAGTTTAATTTTGAAAGCATTTGAGTTAGTTTTGACTGTAAATTGTGACATATCTAGCTCCTGAGAAATGAAAAAGTAGGTGAATCAACGTGGCACCAGCATTGAAGAGCCCCATCGTGTCATTCTAGAGATGTGGAGTTCAGGGCTGAAGGGAAAGGAAGGGGCTGAACATGCTCTTGTGTCCCTACAGGCTCTTTTTTCGGAGGTTAGTTTTACTTTATTTCTGGGAAAACATAATTAGGGTCCGGCTCGGATGGCTAGAGTTACCGCTCTTAGGCTTCTGGGCTGGCAGGCAATGAAAAGGCTGTACGAGGTTGAGTTACAGTCATAGTTTTGATGGCCATGATTCCAGTAAGAGTCCTCAAGCTTAGATAATGGGTTTTATGTCAGAGGGTGGACAGTTGTTTTAGTACTTAAACATTAAACTCTGTTTTTATATTTTTGATTTGGCACTTTAAACTCTTAGTGAGCATCAACATGAACCCTAAAATCTGCTCTTATGTTTTAAAGGTTTTCTTGGAAGACCGCATGTTGCAGTGCTATTTTATAAGTTCATATTAATATTAGAGTGACTTTAGCTCTGTGCAAGCAGTCCACATTGATGATAAACTGAGCTTTGATTAGCAAAGAGTTTTGAGACATCTATGTAATCCTTCAGGCATGCAGGAGAAAAGCCGTCTTAAGGTTTCAATAATTCATTTCAGACCATATAAATCTAAACTCTGTATCTTCCAAGCATCGCATACCATGAATTGATATTGTCATTGTTATTTAGTCTGCTTTGTTTTCTCAGCATTCGCAATAAATGTAAACGTAAAACAACATCTTAATTCAGTGCATCTGGTTTTTGTTTTTCCAAACAGAAAAATACTTTTTTTTTTGCCTTTTGAAATGTACGAAAGGCGCTGATGTCAGTATTTTGCTGATTATACTTTTTCTAAATTCTGAGTATGGAAATGTTTGGCTGTTTAAACTTGTAAGTTGTAATGTTGTAAATAAAATATTCAAATTATTTCATTTACAACTGTCAATTTTTATTCATGTAAGCCATAGCTTCTGACCTTAAAATCAAAACAGACGTGTGATTTTATGACATCAATTACTTCTTTATTTATTCAGAAACACAGGTATCTTAATGTTACTTAAAGTATTTTACTTTTTATTTTATTACAAGTAGGCCAACAGCACTCACTAAATAATAAATAGGGGGAAAAAAATCTTACGGAATGGGCATTAAGACCCGGGAAAGCCTGTTGTTGCCACTGCAGGCACTTGTATGATCACTGTATGGCACATGGAATTAGAGTCCTGCACGGGGACGGGTGACCCGCAAATTTGGCTGAAACGGGTGAAAAATATCCAACTGTGTCGGATACGGGTGCGGGTCAGGTCGGACACAGGGGAAACACGGGTCTAAACATGGGTTCAAAACAGTCACGTGCAAACGTAAAAGTAGGCCTACGTTCCACTTTAAAAAAATGAGTGTAAAAGATCAGCCAGCTTTTTTTTTTTTTTTCGTTGTTTTTGTTTTCCGTTTTTATATATATATATATATATATATATATATATATATATATATATATATATATATATATATATATATATATATATATATATATATAATCTTAATTAAAATGTGTTTGATTTAAGCCTATTTCAAAATTTGTGTCATAAAATTATATCGCGCATACAGCTCAACTAAAGCGATCGTTATAAAGGTGTTTAAACAACAATACACTTCCACTTGCATGTATTTGACAATCGGAATATCAGATATTTCATTCCATAGCTAACACATTTGTGAATATGGGCCTAATCTAGGCTATCCAGGGTTGTTGTTTTTTTATTGCATCTGAAAATGACTTTGTGCAGCTCATTCACATGTGCGCTCTGGCGCAGATCCGCCTCTCGCGATGCTCAGCTGTGAACAATTTAAAATTGGGTGCGTTCGACTTGAAGCACAACCTCAGTCGGTGGTATGATTCGCTCTTTTGTTGTTCTGTTTTCTTTCAGGATCCAAAATAAAACAAATGAAAGCGTTTATCTGTATTTCCGACTGATGAGAACTATGCATATACATTCATAAATCAGTCAATTTTGTATTTTATAATGAGATATTTTATTCTAATGTGATCAGTGACTCAAGCACTGATGGACCAAAGAGCACGCATTTCTACATTTGCATTAAAAACGTGAAATATAAATTCTCAGAAAATGCATTTAATACCAATATATTGAAACGTCTGTTTATATACTCCATTAATAAAGGAGTCCAGACATTGGAAAAATATCAGTCCACATGCGTTTTATATTTAATATGAGGGAAATAGACATGGATGCATGCGTGACACAAAAATATTTTAGGTAACTTTTAGGTAGCAAAATATTTTTTAGTAATTCTGTCAATTACACTAAGGTTATTACATTGTATGCTATATATTTGCTTCTTATTTATTAAATACGGGCAATTGATTGATAAAACATTGATCAAAATTAAGATAAAATGCATAAAAAACTAACATCTTTTAAAAAGAGTTTTCCATAAATAACTTCTGTATGACCTGGCAATAAAATTCGAAAAAAGTGTGTCTAATGTGATTGGCTTAACTGATTTGATTTCGGGTGCGGGTCGGGTGTCGGTTCTATTTTAAGCGGGTCGGGTGCGGATTTTAATTAGTGCTGCTGTCGGAAAACGGGTCGGATGCGGTTTTAAGCATTGCGGGTATGGGCGGGTGCGGATTTACAAAATCGGACCCGTGCAGCTCTCTGCACGGAATGCGTCATTCTTTACATAAATTCTCAAATTAAATGCGAACCAAAACGGTGAATGTTATCACCATGACGTGATCTTAGCGCTAGCTCAACCAGAGCACATGTGAGTTACTTGTCGGCAAAGCATATCAGCATAAATTAGTTCAAATCAGCCGATTCCAATAGCGCTCCGATAATATTGTGCATCCTTAACTGTTCAGGTACCGAAATAATGCAAAAAAACTTGCATCGTTATTTTACTTCAGTATCAACTAAAATACAGAGGTTGAATATCTAGGAAATGTTCACATATCACACTTTCTTCAAGCTCTAGAGAATGCGGCAAACCTCTATTTATACAAATTTATAGGTTGTTTTGTACCAACGCAAATGATAAGCCAATTCTGAATTGTTTTTATCCTTTCTGTATTAATCCCAGACACTCATTCTTTATAATATATCTTCTTGAATTCTTCCTTGTGGGCGTTTTCCATTAAGGTCACCATTCAGTAATAATAATAGTAATAATAAATAACTAGACGCCACAAGACTTTGCAAGCATTATAGCTGTCCAAAGTGGCGTCACAGGTCATAACAAGCAGTCTAACACCAATTTATTTTCATCAATGCTCTTCTCTTCTCTTCTTCCAGACCCAAACCACCACCACCCGATGGTGTGAAATCCAACCCCTCCAAGCGGCACAGAGACCGGTTGAACAGCGAATTGGATAAGCTGACCAGCCTTCTACCCTTCTCAGAAGATGTCCGTGCACGGCTGGACAAACTGTCAGTGCTTCGACTCAGCGTTGGATACCTGAAGGTCAAGAGCTTCTTCAATGGTGAGATCACAACTTCATCTTATTTCTAGAGTTTGTTCCCGTTTTCAACTCGGTGATAACTTTTTCATGATGTAAAGCATTTACAACATGATCAGTTTTCCTTTTCAGCCTATTTCGAGTTCATATTTTTACATGTTTTAGGCCGGTGTCGTTTTATGGTAATATTGCAGTGACCATAATCAAGGAAGAGAGGACAGGAAGTGATGTAGAGAATGAGGAACAGACAGGCTTGCTCATACAAGTATCACAGCTGAGTCCGAATTTAACTTTGATCCTGGGATACTTTGTTAACTATTAAACACTCACTCACACAGTGCTAAAAGGTCACTGATTATTCATTGCTTCTCAGTAAATTTGAATTTCTCAAGTTCACCGTCACAATCATTGAATCCTTTCTATCAGATTAGAGGTGAGTGGAGCTGGAGGAAGTGGCTTCTGGTGCACTGCCGCATATACCATTGATTAAATGATTAATGGTTTTTAAAAATGCTTCTCAGAATTATGATTCAGTCTCTGTTTTAAGTTATTTAGCATCTCGAGTTAAGTTCCACTAAATTTGTTTACATGGTTTACTGTAAGTTCCATGTCACATGAATAATGGGCTAGAAACTTGTGACTTCAGCTGACATGTTGATTATCTCTGTGAAAAGTTACAAGGGAGCTGAAATATCACATGCTGGTCTTACTTGACGTACTTGACACCATAAATTTGGCTTTTTTTTTTCTTTTTTTTTTCTGGTTAAACGGTTTCGTAAGTAATCCACATAGACATTTGTGAGTTCAGGATCAGTTTCTCTGAGGGTTTCAGATCTTTAGCCAATAAATACTTGTTTGTTTGTTTGTTTGTGTGTCTTTAGAAAAGGCTCACAATAACATCTCAACATGACCTTGCAAGGAGTGATGTAGGATCGTCTCATGGAATTAATCAAGTTTCTAAGAATAATATAGAGGGGAAACATCTCAACGGAAGGTTAAATTAGTAGTTCCCAGCACAAAACCATCCATAATGCCTGTCTAAGAGATACTGGAGTTTTTTAATATTTAGTATTGTTTGTCAGTGATATATACTAAATTGTAGTTGGGATTGTGAAGTGGTATTGAAGTCTGAATCTTATTTTAAACAAGTCAAAATCTTATTTTGACTTGTTTTACATTCTAATAAAAATCCTTAAATGAAGAATTTTTGACTGAGAAAATAATAGAATTGAGAACAGGATATTTCCAGTGGACTAGAAGTTGTTTTGCAGATGTAGTCCAATTTAGTAAAACGTAGATATAAAGAGTTCATAACAATTGTGGCATTTGGATTTGACAGATAAAATATAAATTTAGATTTGTCTTCACTTAACACGTACACAGGAAGAAAATAGCCCAAAGAACATGTGTTGCCAACTTTTGTTATCATTTCTAGATAAATATAATATGTCAAGATTTAGTCATGTACGTCGCTCATGTGACCTTTGCGTTAGTTTTTAACACAGTATCTGGATATAATATTAGATTTTGCTACCATAATTACTCAAGCTGGTTTCTTTTCTTGTGTAAATTACAGCAGACATGTACATTGTTTAAGAAGACTTGTCCACACTGACCTTTCTTCTCATACCCAATCCCAGGTCAGATGTTCTTTATCTTTAACTCCATTATCTTGTTTTTTGAACAGTGATAGTGGCAGCAAGCATGTGTCTTTTCTTGAACTCCCTGCTGAGTAATCATGGCAGCTATGAAGTGTATGCAGAGAATTACATTGTGAAAAGACAAAGGGCCTTATGGTAAATTTTTTGGGAGTCATCTTGGCACCATCAGCGGGCAAGGAAGACAAACAGGTAAAGTCAGGCATAAAGAGTGCTGAATCAGACAACATGGAGTTCCTGGCACTGTCCTGGACTTCCCGCCTTGTCCTGTCATGCTGAGCCTGTCCAAACAAACACACAGACAGACATATTGCAGGGAACTTGTCCAGTCTGGATGGGCATTTGAGAGACTCAATAATAACCCGGTTTAGAGACGGGTAGAAATTATGTTTTTGCAGGACAGAAGGTCTTACCCAGTGTCATCTCAAAGGTCTCTGACCTGTCATCATTTCACTGCCAGACTCGAACTTCCTTTTCCTCTAAGGAATGGACCGTGCATTGTGTGAAAATTCATCAAGTCTTTCCCCACCGCCCTTTTACATTTTTCATTTGAAATCAGGCCTCCAAACAAACAGACCACCAAAGGCTCGACAGTGCCCCAAATGTGCCAGCCTGCGGTCCCCAGCTAAGCTTCCTTTTATTGTTCTACTAAAATAGCAACCATTATAAACAGGCATTTGCGGGAGAGTAGAAGAACAAGCGAGTGAGCTAGAACAAGACAGCACAGGAAAAGAGAGCTAAGCATGCAGCAGACTGTCTAAAAGAAGAGAGGTTATTACTGACCTGCCCGCAAGATTCACAGCACTTGTTGCTCTTGAAAGACTGGAGAAAAAGATTAACTAAAACATTCTAGTTTTTTGCAACGTCCTTAGTAACCACACGTGTGAAGTAGAGAAACGAGGGCAACATTTGGCCCTACAAGCAGACAATGTTTGGTGTTGCTGCAGTGTATGCAGCATAAATAAACTGCGACAGACAGGAAACACAAGGTGTTGTGGTAAAACATTTCATTTTACAGGTTCTTTGAGAGAGCGAGCGAAGAAGGCGAGTGACGGACATATCGACAGGAATAGGGGACCATTGGGAGCATCTGGTAGAAGTAGACAAATGCCTATTTCCTACATTGCCCCCATCCTGTCTGTCTTTCCAGCATTGCTCTGTTGTTTTCAACCTAAATCAGTTGTATATGCCGCTCTTTCAAAAGAATGTACATTGGACAAGGCACTGGGTCATATACTTTGCTTTCCATAAATAATCAAGTCAATTCAAGTCACTTTGATTGTCACATCACCACAGTAGATGTTCCTTGGTGAGTGAAATTCTTGGAAGCTTGCTCCAGAAATTGCAGAAACAATTAACATATAACCATACAGACTTTAACAGGTGAAAATGTGCAATATGTACATACGTATAGTCAGTACACACAGTGTACTATTAGACATACTTACGGTTAACACTACACATTATATGCAGTATGTACATACAGTTAGCAGTACACATTATACACTATACACAGAATGTACACATTCTACCTTATGTTAACATATATATGCATAAAATATGCTAAGGTGCAACAGAGTGTACAGTCGTGGCCAAAAGTTTTGAGAATTACATAAATATTAGTTTTCAAAAAGTTTCCTGCGAAACTGCTTTTAGATCTTTGTTTCAGTTGTTTCTGTGATGTACTGAAATATAATTACAAGCACTTCATACGTTTCAAAGGCTTTTATCGACAATTTAACTTCTTCTGAAGAAGAAGAAGGTCCCTTCTTTTTCAGGACCTCTGCAACTCGACTGGGCTTGCTCTCAATCAACTTCTGGGCCAAATCCTGACTTATAGCAACCCATTCTTTCATAATCACTTCTTGGAGTTTGTCAGAATTAGTGGGTTTTTGTTTGTCCACCCGCCTCTTGGAGATTGACCACAAGTTCTCAATGGGATTATGATCTGGGGAGTTTCCAGGCCATGGACCCAAAATTTCAACATTCTGGTCCCCGAGCCACTTAGTTATTACTTTTGCCTTATGGCACGGTGCTCCATCATGCTTGAAAACATTGTTCTTCACCAAACTGTTGTTGGATTGTTGGAAGAAGTTGCTGTTGGAGGGTGTTTTGGTACCATTCTTTATTCATGGCTGTGTTTTTGGGCAGAATTGTGAGTGAGCCCACTCCCTTGGATGAGAAGCAACCCCACACATGAATGGTGTCAGGATGCTTTACTGTTGGCATGACACAGGACTGATGGTAGCGCTCACCTTTTCTTCTTCGGACAAGCCTTTTTCCAGATGCCCCAAACAATCGGAAAGGGGCTTCATCTGAGAATATGACTTTGCCCCAGTCCTCAGCAGTTCATTCACTATACTTTCTGCAGAAGATCAATCTGTCCCTGATGTTTTTTTTTGGAGAGAAGTGGCTTCTTTGCTGCCCTTCTTGACACCGGGCCATCTTCCAAAAGTCTTCGCCTCACTGTGTGTGCAGATGCGCTCACACCTGCCTGCTGCCATTCCTGAGCAAGCTCTGCACTGGTGGAACTCCGATCCCGCAGCTGAATCCTCTTTAGGAGACGATCCTGCCGCTTGCTGGACTTTCTTGGACGCTCTGAAGCCTTCTTTACAAGAATTGAACCTCTTTCCTTGAACTTCTTGATGATCCTATAAATTGTTGATTTAGGTGCAATCTTAGTAGCCACAATATCCTTACCTGTGAAGCCATTTTTATGCAACGCAACAATGGCTGCACGCGTTTCTTTGCAGGTCACCATGGTTAACAATGGAAGAACAATGATTTCAAGCATCACCCTCCTTTTAACATGTCAACCATTCTAACCCAATCAGCCTGACATAATGATCTCGAGCCTTGTGCTCGTCAACATTCTCACCTGAGTTAACAAGACGATTACTTAAATGATCTCAGCAGGTCCTTTAATGACAGCAATGAAATGCAGTGGCAAGGTTTTTTTGGGATTAAGTTAATTTTCATGGCAAAGAAGGACTATGCAATTCATCTGATCACTCTTCATAACATTCTGGAGTATAAGCAAATTGCTGTTATAAAAACTTAAAGCAGCAACTTTTCCAATTTCCAATATTTATGTAATTCTCAAAACTTTTGGCCACGACTGTACGTGAACTGGATACAGAAATATCATGTATGTGCATCAGATGGTATCCAGTGGTAATGGGTAGGGTATTGTATTAAATGCAGTGTGTATGTACAGTATAGTCCAGTGTTGAACTGTTAAAGTTAAAGTGCAGTGTGTGGCATACCATATTGTGGGAGTATGCTGTAGGGTGCTGTAGGTTGTATTAGTTCTGACTGTTCATTAGTCTGATAGCCTGAGGGGAAAAAGCTATCCCTCGGTCGGCTAGTGAGGGAATGGATGCTGCGGAGACGTCTTCCCGAGGGCAGCAGAGAGAGCAGTCCGTGGGATGGGTGGCTGGAGTCACTGATGATCCTCCGGGATTTCCTTATACACCGCCTGGTGTAGATGTCCTGGAGGTTAGGGAAGCTCACCTCCAACAATGTGGCTGGCAGTTCGCACGACCCTTTTCAGAGTTTTACGGTTGCCAGCGGTGCGGTTTCCAAACCAGGCAGTGATGCAAAATAATTACTGTAATATCAGGAAATAACATCTTGGGATTCTCGAGCATTTTGGTGCAGTGCAGTGAGGTTCGAATTCGCCCAATCCAAGCTATTTTCCTCTCCAACAATATTAATTGGATCAAGGCTACAAGTACAGTAACTCCTTTATCATCTTGTCTATTTTCATCACTGGATATGAAACGCAGAAAGAGGAGCGCCCAAGGCTAAGGATTCCTCTGTGTCTGGCTTCTAGCAGGTCAGACACCTCCTTTGCAGAGAATGGATCCTCTGTTGGTGTCCTCCCATCATCCCAGACTGTAGAGACAGAAGGAGACCTACTGTAGAAGGTTGCACTGAGAAAAACCACAAGATTCAGTCCCACGGTGAGATGCACAAATGGGACATTGTATGAACTGCGTTCCCAGCATGCACTGGGGCCAGGGCATCGTTGTGTATTGATGAGGGGGTCAGGTCTGGAGGAGTCGCTACATAGAATGGTCCTTGTCTGAAGTGTAATGTGGTGTGCCATTGGTCTAGCTCAGCTTTGAACTTAAGGATGAATCCGTTGGCTTCAAAACAACTTTTGCGGCGCCCAGAGTATGATGGAAAGAGAGACCGACAGAAAGATTCCTGGAAAGAAAGGTTTATTGTTCCTGAGTTTCTTGATCTTCGTCTTTGCCCTTTCAACATTTAAACAAGTTTCTATGCATCTACCCTGTACAAAGTTTTTAGCCTCATCATTGTTCTTGCTTCAAATGTTCCATCGTGCTCTCTCTTCTTATGTTTTTCTGAACTGCATTTTCTGCACCTTATCTTAGTAGAGATCACCACGTTCCTGACGGTAAGTAGATGGCAGGGTGAGGGTGGTAGAGCTGAGGGAAGGAAGGGTTAGCGCACAGAGCCCTGAGGCATTCCGGCACGCTATGGGGGCACTGCAGGTAGTGGAGCCCTCCAGACCACTTGGGGTCTCTCTCATAAAATCTTCCTTAAAAGAAGCAAGAACTCACCTTATTCTTAATCTTTCCCATAACATACTAGCTTGTTTTGTCTGATTTTGACCCTCTTTGGGTGGGACTGCTGGTGCCTTTATCCATAAACTTTTCTTTTTCCTCTTCAAATGTGTAAAGTGTTAAGGATGTCAGGAGTGGCGAGCCACACAGATTGCATGCGTATCCTCCCCAGAATAAGTCAGACTTCTACAAGGCCACAGTGTGTTGCACCTTCAAGAAACGTATTTCATCATGTCAAGCCACACTTTTCCTCATCATTCCTCAACCCAGTCTTTCTTTTGTGTCTTCATTGGCCAATTAAGGGCTTTCTGTGGGACAGGAAGCTGCATCCTTTTGGTAATGGTACAGTTTTTGGTCGTTGCTGAACATGAACACCATATTTTGGAACACCAAAGAGCCTCATGCTGGTTAATCTTTAAACTTACATGTGGTAAGATGGTCCTATGCCATTTTATCAGACAAACTTCAAGAAATGGTTCAAAAAATTTATAATTAATTGTAAGTTATAGGTTGAGGTCGGACTGTTGTTGGGGTAAAAATAAATTGTTAGCCCTTTCTTTCTTTAATCTTCAACAGCTTGCATTTTGTGTTTTGCTCAAGGAATGTGAGGGGTTGTCAAAACTTTGGTTTCTCTTTCCCTTCTTTCTTTGTTTATGACAGACGGAAGGACAGAGCAGCCAAGAAAATGGAACAAAAATGCCTCTACATCTTTTCTAAACCTCAGTATCCCCTAGTCTTGTGGACTCTAGTTGGACCTCCAGTGCTAACACCTATTTAAATTTTTTAAAGCCCTGAAAGCAACATACACTATTGTCCTGCTCAAGGTTTTGTGTTCCCTGCCCTTATTTGTTTTTGTTTTTTTCTGTCTCTTATTGTCCTTGGTCAGAAGAGTTCATCTAAACCTTTCTTTTGTTGATGTGAGACAAGACAGATGGACTCGGAACATCAATATTTGTGTTGGCATGAGTCAGTGGAGACTAACACCAGAGGCTTTGGAAAGTAAGAATAGAGAGAGGAAAGACAAGGGCCTCTCTCACTCCCTCATTTCATCTGCACAGTTTCTGTTCTTCTTACCGCCGGATGACCCAACCTGCTGCGTCTCTGAATGCAAGAGCGTGCTTTGGTCGGCCTCTTTTTTTTTTTGCCCTTTGATATGAATGTTTAGTCATCAGTCTCGCCACAGAACAACAATCCCAGCAGGGGTCTCAATTCTGAGCTTGTACATGCACAGGTTTACATTACACCCATTTACTTTGATGTACTAATTCTAGAGAAAAATGGATTAATCTTGGTTTTGCAGGACTAGAGGCCTGATTTAACTTTGGCAGTATACAGTACTCATCTTTAAAAATGATCCTACAAACCACACTAGAGAACCGCAAGGTATAGAGGTATTGTTGCATTATTTAAAAGTGCAGATTGCATTTTATATTTCTGTATGGGGGTACATGCGTCACGATTCAATACATAGCGATGCACCATGATATCATGTACTCAGATGTGAGATATAAATCAACCTAGTACTCCATTTGTCAAACTAGTGCTTATGTTTTTAATCTGGTCTACTGTTTTAAAGTAAAGCTAATGGGTTTTTGATAGCTCTGATTTGATGGTTGTTGTTTTGTTTTGTTTTAGCACTTAAACAGACACACATTCATATCTCCTAGACATCGCTATGTTCCTGAGACACTCATCTGAATCATAATAAGGCTCTTTGTAGCGATGTTGCCTAAGGTAATTCTCATTCAGGTGATACTGTCTCTATTTATATCCTGGCACACTTAACCTCTGTTACCCAGTAGCACTCATATGCAAACCAGGTCACCCACTAATATGAAACCAGCTTTTTCATCATTCAAATTCACAGCATTCACCCATCTTTCTAAAGTGTGACTTGCAAGCATAGCAGATTTTTTTTCATAGCTTTTTGTCTGCCTAGCAAGTCACAACCACATGTAGTTTGAAACATATGGCTTTTACACCCACTAAAAAGAAGAAATAGTAAAGCTGCAGTGCAGGGACTGATTGTAGCGCAGCGGTGCCCTGGGTACGAACCGATTAAAGGCCCATTTCCATATAAATCGCGCTACGACATAACAGTCACTGTAGCAACCACTATACTGCTTTATAACTGATGTAGGCTTATAGGTTTTATTCAGTTTTTCCTTTTTGATTAAGTGCATAAAGCCCCTGGAATATCTTGATTCTCAAATATGTGTAAATAAATGCATTTTGCACCTTTATAGATCATGTAAGTAGATCTATAACGGGCAATGGGCAAAGTAGCCTAATGTTAGTAATGTTATTTAAGACCATCACAGTCAAAACACAGAGCTTGGCTATTCAAGTGGAGACAGGCCCAATAATGATAAAGAGCCAGCATAACTTTTGAGAGAGAAGATTTGAAAGAAAGGTACCATAATGCCTCGCTATTCACTGGAAATAAATTAAGTAAATGAGTCATAGTGAGCAAGAACAAACAATGGAAGGAAGAGATTGGGGGAAGAAATAGACTTCTCTGTGATTGAAGAATTTAGTCTATAAATACTGTATACTACAAATACTGTTTAATGCTACTTTTTAGCTACTTTCTTTTTAAAGTATTAGCATCCGTCTAGTACCAAACTACAAAAACTTTTGCAATCCCTATTCCGTGACATCTTTCAGAAGCGATTAATGTACTAGCAGTGATGAGTAATCACGTAATTCCAGGTTGAAGCACTCTTCAAGCAAACTGTATCATACAGAGCCAGAAGCTTGTGTGGTATGATGTGCACAGCACCAAAAGGCTTGTTTTCTTCATAGTGTGCATGAAACTCAAGTATGAATCACTGGACATGAGAGTCAATGTAGGTCTGCCTGCCACCAGATGTTTTGCTGGCTTGCGGCTACTCCTCGCCTCATGCTGTGATTTTCATGGTCTTTGCCACTAAAACATGATGCCACACAGCATCCAATATATTTGAGCCAGTAGGGAAGTGGCTAGATTGAGGTGGGGTTGGGGGAAGAAAAATCATGAGTCATTTTCATGCTATCAGTCATTTTTGCTTAGTGAAATGCTAATGGATAGGAAATGGCTAAACCAAAAATGCAGGGTGGTTAACCCTCAGCTGAAAGCCTTATGAAAGTTTACCGTAGTAGCTTTGTATAGTAACGATACTACCCGTTAAATTATTATTTGTTATAGGATTTGTAATATTTTGTACATGTACCATATTGGCCAAATTAGAAATAAAAATGATACCCAATCATATGGTTAATAAGTTAATCAGTTATGTAATTTACCATTGTACATGCCTAAAATACATTGGCATTACCACATTACTTTCTTATAAAGCAGTGATCATCAAATCTGGCTCGCGAGATCCACTTTCCTGCAGAGTTTAGCTCTAACCCTAATCAAACATACCTACCTGTGATTTTCTAATGATCCTGAAGACATTGATTAGCAAATTCAGGTGTGCTTGATTAGGGTTAGAGCTAAACTCTGCAGGAAAGTGGATCTCACGAGCCAGATTTGAGGATGACGGTTATAAAGCATACTTTGGTACCATGCATTATGGTACCTCCATGATTGTTTTTGGCATGGTACGATAGAAATACCATGCTATTTTAGATATGTACCATCAAAATATAGCTATAATATATTCCAATGTATTACCAACAATACAATAGTGCATGACTATAATGTTACATATCCAAAATAATGTGGTATTACCACAGAATTATCTTGTAAAGGACACCTTACTCCAAAAATTTGTTGTTTTGGTACCATGGTAATAACATGGTATTTTTGTACCTGTACTATATTTTGAAGTATCATGGAGTATCCTGTAAAATAGTGTTGCACGGTGCACAGATACTTCAAAAGCGTATCGGTACTTTCCGCGATTCTCGGAAATTAAAAACGTCACGATTCCTAAATTTATTAGTATCGATACTTCAAAGAATGACTGCGTTCCAGATTTGTAAGAGACGTATTTCATGTTGGTGTGTGCAACGCACGCTTCTAGTGCCTCCCTATG
Organism: Carassius carassius; assembly: GCF_963082965.1. Classification (NCBI taxonomy): domain Eukaryota; kingdom Metazoa; phylum Chordata; class Actinopteri; order Cypriniformes; family Cyprinidae; genus Carassius; species Carassius carassius. Next base: position 6,235,205 of record NC_081802.1, on the reverse strand, counting down.
GACGCCTGTGTTTTTTCTCCTCACGAGATGTATCAGTTCATTCAGCTCGTTCACAAATGAAAAGATCTATCGATCTCGTTCAGTGAAGGGTGGATTCGTTCACTACATTCAACAAATCACATGCTCCGTCACATCTTGAGTAACTCTTTGACAGGATGAAGCAGTTCACAGATCTGTTCACGAGCTGTGCATACGCTGCTATAAGCGCCATGCTTGCACGCTGCTGTGGGGAAAGGAACTTCAGTGAACGAGAAATATGAGTCAGTGGATTACCTGAAGGGGAACGATTCATTAACCTAAAAGATTAGTTCACGGACGAACCATCACTAGTGCAATTTCATATAGCCTATATTAAATATTTGGAATATATATTTTAATATTTTATTAGGTTCTTTGATAAGGTTACAATACGAAGGTCTAAGTAGCAACGTATCTTCCGTGATGTCCCCAATGGTTGGGGTGGGTAAAGAAATTTTTACTTTATTTGCGGGCTGGGGCGGGCCAAGTAATTTCATAAAAGCGGGCCCCCACGGATTGGAAAAAAACCAGACCCGCGCATCACTAGGCTGCATGTGCGAGCACAAGTGATACTGTGGCCGCCGGTCCACGACTGGAAGAAAAAGATGCCGCTCAAAAAAGCTCACTGGTTGCACAACTGACAGAATAAGTTACAATATCTCAGATATTGCTGCTAAATTTTATTTGCTTTTTTTTTTTTTTTTTTTACTTGAATGCCATTGCTTAAATTTATATTATTTATCTTTTGACATTTAATCTTCTGAGTTCAGAAACATTGTTTAATATAATCGCTGTTCATATTTTTATTCAAAGTTCAGAATCAAGATAAATTTATTACTCTTATGTTTCTTATGATAACTGAGATAATGCTGCTAAATTTATTCTTTCTTTACCTTGAATGTCATTGCTCTAATTTATTTTTTTATATTTTGATATTTCATATTTTGTTCAAATGTTTAACATATATGCTGTTCACATGTTCATTTATTAGTGTGTTATATGATTAGAATGTTGTCCCGGTTTTAAAATAAAGCACAGCAATGATATTTGAGAGTGTATTTTCCCCTTTCAGGAAAAGTATCGAAAAAGTATCGAAATCGCAATTCTTGACTAGGTATCGGTATCGAAACAATAATTTTTGGTATCGTGACAACACTACTGTAAAATACAATATAGTAATCAAAGTACCATATTTTGCCATTATTGTACCATGGTACATGGTCCATGTAAGGGCTTTATGTAGACTATGTAGTATTTTTCCCCAGTCAGTGTTACTATAGTACATTTTCTACAGTTAGTGTTAAAGTAAAACCATATTGCATTTGCATAAGGCTGATGTACTCAAACTCAAAGTTTTTCAGTACGTCACATGATCATGTGGTGCATCTCTTGAAAGTTGGGGGTTTTTTATTACATGCCGTAATAGCAGTTACGCAGTTAGCCTGACAGATTTTTAATCCTAAACTTTGATGTGCTTACACATGTGTTGGAACGTGCACTGTTTGATCACTTGGTATCCTAACCAGGGTAAACCTGTTAAACACGTTGATTAATTTCCTCTGTGTACACGGGAAGTAGTATTTGTTCAGAAAGAGAAGGTGAGAGAGTAAAAGAAAGTCTTTAAAAACTGAGCAATCTTCATTTGCTTAGCAAACTAGCACTAGACAGTACGATACTAGCTCAGAGGTATACAGTTTAGTAGGATTTTGCTACACTGTGGTTGGTTGAATACCAGTTTTTCGTATTGCCTGAAGGGAAACGTTTGTCAGTGTGTGCGTCAGTCATCAATCCACAACTTTTCTTCCTCTTCTCACCTGCATGCCACCTTTCCACTCGTCTGTCTATTATCCCTCCATCACAAAGTTGTCCTCTTTTCCTTTTTTGTTTTATCAAACATGCACACAAAACTCCGATCATCCACCACAAATTCTTCTCATTAAAGCACATGGAATGGAGCGAAAGAGCGACCAGGATGGAAGACCGTGAAAAAGACTTAAAGGAAGAGGAGGTCTTTTGTAGGGGCGATCAGCATTATCTGGGGTTTTTGAAGAGGAAAAAGATGTTTCCTGGTACTTTGGCTCAGACCTGAAATATGGTCAAGACGTCCAAGTTCGCCAGTTCCCTTACATGTTTTTAAACATGGCTCTCTGAAATAGGGATGTGATTCTCAAGTTTCAGAAACCGAACTGTTGTTTCAACACAACAGAGTAACAAATCTTGTTTTTGATTTACCTTCTGATGGTCCTGCAAGAATAGCATAGCTGGTAGCTGTGTTTTGTAACATGCTAACTGGTTTTTAGCTGGTCATTATAGCATGTACAAGCAACCTTAAACCAGCTGACATATGAGCTCAGGGCAGTCGAGCCGGTTTTTGGCACATGGTGACTGGTCAAACAAGGTCATCACATTCCAGTTCAAGCTAGACTTTCCAAAAGGGACTAGCCAGTGAGAGTGCAATTATTAGCCTACTTGTTTGCTTATCACTTGGCGTCATCAGTTGCTTTTATCCTGAACGACTTATAGGTTACTAATTTTAATGACATCTGCTTATAAGGAATTGAGTGTTCATTTATCAGAAGCAGAAAAATGGCCTGACAACCTTTGCTCTATCACCTTAGCTATATCCATAACCATCATTGATTTTGCACACCATAAGAACTTATGTCAAACAATATGCTAGACATCAAAGGCAACTGCTGTACAACTGTCGTATAGCTCCTAACCAATAAGCTACATCTGCTAACTGTCATCGATATTGTGCAAGCCATAAAAGCTCAATGCCTACGTGCCAAAACAAGAGTTATTGACCCTTGTCATAATATATCTGTGTTTTACACCTAGCCTATTTGTTTACAGCCTCCAATCATTAGCTTATCAGGAAGTGATCCTTCGTATCGTGGGAGTGGAAAATGAGCAGACGAGTCAACGCCCCGTCCCCGCAGTTCTGAATGAAAGTTTACAGAACGAGTTGACAAGGAGATTTAACTGTCTGTTTGTATGAGGTGACAAGCACTTTGGCATATTGTCAAGAAGATTTTACTGTTCTCACATTTCCACCCATTCCTACCTGCTTCCTCCAATCTTACACACAGCAGATCATCAAGACTTTCAGTTTGCCATTTTAGGTTTAGGTTACATCATTTCAAACAGACAAAACAGATGCTGGGAGTAAAGCAGAGTGTCGAGACAAACCGGGTTAAAAGCTTATGAAGATTTGGAAAGAGTTGTAGGAGTTGTCTTACTTCCAACCAATTTTCTGATTCTTCCTTGTGTCTGGAGCCATGGCTGATAGCTTTTCATTCCTCTTTACCATTGGGACAAACAACAAGGGTTGAATGACACTAAAACCTAAACCAAAAAAAAAAGAGAGAGAGTGACTCTTAGCTTAACGAGAAGGAAGAAAGGGGGAGCGCGTGAACAATATCAGTATTGTAAGTCAAGACAGATAAAGAAAGCCCTGTGGGTGAGAGAAGTTTTCTTTGGATCTTGACACCATTTCCTGTCTGCTCCGACCCAAGAGGTCATTGGACACCCTGGTGCACTGTACTCTTCCTCTCAAGCTTTCTTCCACTCCTTCCTCATACATAGATTTCACCATTTTACATTTTCGTCTGTACTGCAATGTGCACAGGAAGAGATAGACTGTATTTCCTGTTTACAAAGGACAACGGTTGTACAGTATATGCTCGTTTTTTCCTTGAAGTTTACTTCGTAGCATAAGTACGCTAGCATATCGTTTATGTTTTGTGGTAAAATGTGTTTTCGGGTGCACATTTCATCCCTGCATCTGCATGTCTGTTCCTGAGACTTGAGGTGTGTATGCGGGCAGGAAATTTTCAATTGCGTGTGTGAGTGCGCATGCGAGGTGCACTCAGGACATTCGGTGTGTGTGTGTGTGTTTTCTGTTGGCAGTGAAGTGTCTCAGGGGAGGCAGGGCTTGCGTGAGAGCACTGTTGCAGATCTGTCAGTGAGAGGGGGCTGCTCAAGGTCCTGGTGGAGTGTGTGTGTGTGTGTTTCTGTGCCGGGCTAGAATTGTTCCCCCCAAAGGGAGGGAGGGAGAGCGGGTTAAGCCAGCCCCGTCTGTCAGCATGGAGCTGCCATTTGTACAGTATGAGTGTGTATGCGTGCTGTGTTTAACTAGGGGGCCCATGGAAGAAGGGAGTTTGGACAATTTGAAAGCAAGAAGCTCGGTGAACCTTCTCATCAGAGACAAAGAGACTGAGTGGGTGGGTGAAGGTGTGTGAGTGTGTGTACACAAGTTCTTGTATGAGCAAATGAAGGCGAGCTGAACGAGTGTGTATGTGTGATTGTTGGGAGCGTGTGTGTGTGTTTGTCCAGCTAAAGTTTTGTCTTGGCGTTGACCTTTCTGTCCTCACTCTCAAGGCAGGACTGTCAAAACGTCCCCTTTCTGAGGACTACACACACATTTAGCTAAACAAAGACACACCATAGACTTTTAAAGTTTTTATTTTAAAATAATTATAAACTGAGGATGCATGATATAAGTAAATAATAAATAATAACTATAAACCTTTGTTTACTATTGTTTTTGTAATTATATAATTTTTTATAATTTTTTAAATGTATTTTTTATTTATATTATCATTGTCTTATCATTGTCTTTACATTAGATTAGATTACCTTTACAACCTAAATTGTAGAGTTTCTATTTGATTTATAATGGCGCAACTCTTATAAATCGGCACAACTTTTTAGTGAATTCACGCCTTTACATTTGAGGCTAAAGAGTCATGAAAAGTCTTTTGCACTGTGATTTATCTGGCGCCTACGGGTTTTAACTCGTGGACAGACAGTGTAGCCTTTCTGAACTCTCGAGCCATGTTACTGACTGACTCCGAGTGCCTCTCTAGAAATAGTAATATGATCATTTCCCGCTCTTTGGTGTAGCAATGAATTTGAGTAGGTTGTAAATAAACAATGGAAGGGTGTGTACAAGATTTTGATTTCAACATGAAATTTTCTAACATTCAGAGAGAATGTAAATGGTACTTGACCTGCAAAATCCGCTGCCACGATGTTAAGATATTGCCAGAGCATTGCTTAGATCCTTGTTCTTTGAGTCTTTGAAAATTAGAAACTCAAGACCAGGAAAACATCTGACACCAGTCCAACTTAGCACTTCGTTCTTATTTGCCAATTAATTTATTGTTAAAATGTTAAATATTCTCATGGATTTGATTGACAAAACAAACTTGTATTATGTGTTGAATTCCTGGTGACAAAGTAGAGACAACATCTGCCACTCGAACATCTTCATCAAAACTGAAGGCATGGTCGTTGCTCATATAGCATATTTTGTGTTGCAGCAAATTTTGCAAACCTGTCTTGACTCAATCAACACCTCTGACCTGTTAACGTACCAGTGCCAAGTCAAGAATGACAGAATCAACAGCTTGTTTAATTCTGTCATTCTATACAAATTGACGAGGAAGAAGAAAGTGAGAGTAACCAGCAACCCCAAACCAGAAGCCTTCTCCCAAACCTCACCTTAAAACCTCAGCCCAGCTAGTTAACTTCTAACCCCAAACCAGGCATCTGTGCACATGCAGGCCCTGTGGTGTGCATGCATGCACCATACATCAAGATGGTAAAACGATTTGCTCCAGCAATTCTGGTCTTAAAAACACTACTTGACCAGATTTGAAATCATAACAGTCAAACCTAGATTGTGTCAGTGGCATGCTGCATTGCTACAGACATGCAGCCAGGGTAAGAATTGAAAACTCGTCCCTATTTTGGTGTTGCTGTCTCAAAAGAAAAATTCTATAGAATTGTCACCCTGAATTGTCAAGTAAAATCAAAACCAGAACTGTTTAACACCTTTGCTATTTTTAGGTTCCCACATGCAAATCCCAGGTGTTTGGCAATGATGCAAGTAAAATCGAATTTGTGCTCTGTATTTAACCCATCCTAGTGCTCACACACAGCAGTGAGTAGTGAAAACACACACACCTGGAACACACCATTTTGATTCAGTGTCTTGCTCAGGGGCACCTCAGTCTGGGTACTGAAGGTGGAAGAGATCACTGGTCATTCACTCTCCCCACCTACAATTCTTGCTGGTAGTGAGACTCAAACCTGCAATGTTCAGGTTACAAGTCTGACTCTCTAACCATTATGCCATGACTGCCCCACATTTAAAAAGTGCTTAACCCCTCCTCCCTTCCCATTGGCAGGTGTGCCCCATCAACTCAGTTTTCATCAAGTAATTTCATCTTGTTAAAGTAATTAGAAGTGTAAAAATTAATAGTTACTAGTTCAACATACGCCACTGCATGTAGCAACCGCCTTCCCCTCTTCCCTTCCCAGTGGCAAGTGTGACACACTAATGCAGGTATCATCAACGAGAATAGCAACCATAATCGTTATATTGCTTACGATTCTCATTGCACTTCAGTCGCCTGTAGGAATCATTACCAAACCCTTTTATTGCAATGGCAACCACACAAATTCTGTTTTTGTCAATTACAATCAAAATCAGTAGTATTACATTTCTTACAATTCCAATTCCTATATGCACCCACTGCATGTAAGAACACCTCTTCCCTTGCCAATGGCAGGTTCAAAAATATAATCAAGTACAATTGAAACCATATGCGTTAAATATATATGGATTCCCATTCCTATATGTGCCTCAGCTGCAGGAACCGCATTTCCCTCTGCCCTTCCCAATGACAGATGTGACACACTAATGTACTTTTCATCAGGTAGAAATGCACCCTTAAGCATTACGCCAAGACACCGTCATCGCATATAGGAACCGCCTTCCCATCGACAATCGTAGGACACATTAATGCAGTTTTTGTAAACTAGAATCACAAAGACTGAATTCCTTACAGTTCTCATTGCAAAGAAAAGCAAAGGAAGTGGTTTGTGCATGCGCTCATGCACTTGAGCCACCTATAACAATAATTCCCCTTCCCTTTTATTGCAATGCCAACTGTACCACACAAATGCTGTTTTTGTAAAGTACGCTGGAAATCAGAAGCGTTAAATTCCATTCAATTTTCATTCCTACATGCACCCATGCACCTCAATTGAATGTAAGACCCACATTCCAAGTGGCAGGTGTGCCGCACTAGTGTAGTTTTCGGCAAGTAGAATGGAAACCATAATCATTAAATTCCTTACGATTCCCATTCCTATACGCGCCGTAACCACTTGTAGCAACAGTATCCCCCTCTTTCCTGTTTTTCCAGCAACATTAATGCAATTTCACCCTTGTTCTCTAAATCAGGTGCGTGTGCCTGCCATTCACCCCTTTCTCAACCCTTTGGTGGCACCTCAATCTAGTAAGGGGCAAAAAGCTCTCCCAGCGATTGTGTTGCAATTAATGTCTGAGGGCATGGCAGACCTGTGCGAGCAGTTTTCCAACATGTCTGGTCGGGGGTTGCTGCAGCCGCCCGCTTTCATGTGCAGGCCTGAGGTATGTAAACAGGATACCCTGGGCCGTGCACAAAGAAAGGCTAGGAATCATGGTGAACTTTAAAGACTTGAAGCAGGAAAGAGTTGCCTGTGGACCACATAACTCTTTCGAACTCTTTTTAATACCTACGCTTTTTAATTATCTCTATCCTTTTCTCTTTATTCACCCTCTATGGTTCAGGCAACAGCTGAAGCAGCTTGTCAAACAAGAAATCACCAGCTGTTGGACAGATTTAAACAGCAGGCAAAATATATGGCCGCATGTTTTATTTTTAGAAGCTGCAATTATTGTTGCCTAAACGAAAGCAGACAGCCACTCAGTGAAATATGTGTCACATTCTCTTGGCCAGAATTAAAGCGCAGAGTCCTGTAGCTAAAACAGGCCGTGCTTGTAGTTTACCGACTTTCTGTTGTGCGTCAATATTTCTCGGCGCAATGGTTGCAACTGAAATAACGATATATAAGAAAAACGCTCTGTTTACTTCATGGGTGCTTCTAAAGAGACCCTGTTCTAGCTGCGCCCACCTCTGTACGCATAACGCAAAGCAAGACGAGCACGGCGCAGACACAATGGCGCTGCTAGATAGCGATCAGCCAGGCTGGGGCGGGTAGCAGGGTTAAGGTTGTTTCTTTAAGAGAAATGGTGAAGATCTCTCTCTTTCTCGTTCTCTCATTAAGAGCTTAGGGATGGAGGGAGGGTGAAACATATGCATACAAATACATTTATGCAAGTCCTCGCAAGCCATTGGCTGTGGTAATATGAGTGGCAGAGCATACAGGACTTCCCAGAGTCCCTGCGTGAGAGGGGAAATCTAAAGGCAACATCTTCTGGAACTAAATGTTTTCAGATTAAGATAATATTCCCTCTGCCTAGCTGACGTGTTTTAATTTCTCTCTCTCTTTGTGAATGGCTATGGCTGTGTAATCTATAGCGTCCAGATGTGCCATTTCATTTTATTTTTTTACAGGATTTAAGTGTTTGCCGTTCTCAGCTTGCTATCAATTCATGTATGTTTAAAATGCAACCTGAAAAAATATAAATAAATAAACTTCGGTAAACTTAACAATACAATAAAGTTTGTGTTTATTTTTATAAGTTTGTTTATACTAATTCACCTTAGATGTCTGTTGTAGGTCATGATGTATGCAATTTTACACTAAAAACTAAACCAACATTTTGTTTTCTGTTTCTTTTTTATGTCCTGTGATGTGACATTACCTGAAATGGCCACAGGTAAGAAAACGGTTTACTTCAGTGATGTTCACTAACGTGATACGTCATTTAAGTCCTCCCTTACTATACAGTGCACACTAAACCATATTTAGCCATGTTGTGTACACTAAACTGCAATTAGCCATGTAGCACAAATGCGAAACATTTTGGAGTTTACTGCTTCTTATCACTAAAATGTAAAAACTACCAAGCACTTTTCAGTTCTGTGTATAAAATACAAACATAAATAAGTTTATATTTATTTATAAATAAAAGAATTCATATTTATTTATTTATAAATAATTAAACAAAAAATAATATATATTTATATAAATATCTAAATGCACATCTATTTATAGATTTATATTTATAAATATAAAATATATTTATAAATAATATATTTAATTGTGTGTGAAAATAAAAATATTTTTTATTGACATTTATTTTTATTATTGACTTCATTTTTAATGTAGCTCAAGTGCATTGTAAATTAAACTAAAGTAAATAAATAATTGTAATACACTTAAGCTATATTATACACTTGAGCTATAAGTACTTTTTTTTACTTTCATCCTATGTTTGCCTCTTTTTTATGATGAACAGGTGCATTATGGTGCATGTTCTGGTTCTGACTCATTATCTTAACCTTTAAAAGCAACTTTTTAAATATCTACCCAGTAACTTTTAATGAAGGACAGCGGTGCATAGATGCAAGTACAAGAAAGCAAAGCGGACTTAAGCTTATTGCAGCATACTAGTGAATGTAGCGGCACTTTAAGAAGGTGTATGTATCTCTCTTTTTTTCTGTTTCTCTCTCACCCTCTCAGATGCACATTTACATGGCCGTGCTTATTTAAAGCAGCGCGCATTTGAATGTCTGAGCTGCAATGTGCAAAACTGCATGAAGCTTTACGAGATCCCACAGACCGAGAGAAAAGGGCCACCGTTCCTGTGTCCGCAATCTAATGATATTCCGAAATGGAGTCCAATTGACTTTGCTGAACGTCGAAAACTGCATAGTTAACCGACATGTACTAAAGCTCAAAGTTTCGAAGTCACGGTTCACTTTCCCTGGAACGCTAATCCCCGATTGTTCCTCTCCTTTATGTAAACATTGTTCCACCCACTACATGTAGTGTTTCATAATGATTTGTGGAAGTGCACACACCTTTGCACAGGCCAGGAATGTGGAGAGTTGAGTCGAGGGAGGGCTCGGCCTTGTTTTGACTATGTGTGAGAAGCCATTCCGTAGTGTGCCACAGTAGAATGTCATATAGCTGCATTTTACTTTCAGGCTGAAGTGCCTGTACCTAGTAATTTGAGCGTCAATACTCATGCGTGTGCGTGTGCGTGCACGTGCGTTAGACCACACGCCATGCTGAGTGTGTGAACGCGCCCATGGCGGTTATCGCTCGCCAGACAAACAGATGCTGCTGAATCATCAGACATGCGGCAGATGCACACTGTCGCTCTGTTTACCGCAGCTTTTGATACAAAATACAAAGATTAAATAACAAAGGAAAAACAAAGGAGAACCTGACACAGCGGAGTTATCAGTTATAGACAAAATAATGTATGCTTATTTCTTTGACATTTATTTATTTTTAATAGTATTATGGTATTTATAGTTCAGCAAGTATTTGTGGTTCATACACATTTTTAGTTAACTTTTAGTTTTAAAAGTTTTTGGGGCATAATGGGGAAATCGTTTAAAAATCGTTATGGGGGTTTTGTAGACAAATAACAAAGAAATTATCAATTATTTTTATTTAAAGAAGTTTTACTGTGTAGTAGAGCAATTTATAGTAGTATAATATATATATAATAAGTATAATATATATGTATAATATATAATTTTTTTATTTTTAAGGAATGAATGAATGTTCAAAAAGGAGCGTTTTTATTAAATATTGGTGCAGATAAATAAATGTTTTTTTTTTTATATTTGATCATTATATACTTACTATAATTATTATAATATATTTATTATATACTTTTTTCGTTTTATATACAGTACAGGAAACATGTTACCATATAGTGCACTTTTGCAAAAATAAAAGTACATTTATATTAGTTATATTTTTTTGAGCACTTCGATGACGCATTTGTTTTTTAATATCTAAAATATTTTAGCCATATATATATACCCGAGTTCAGAAGCCTTTGGAAATGCATGTAACTGGTTTATTCAAATTTGACGCAATGTCTAAACTAAGTTGTGTGGTTTAACCTGCAGTAACCTTTGCGCTGTAGGATGAGCAGGTGTGTGTGTGTGTGTGTGTGTGTGTGTGTTAGACACCTGGAGGTTGTGTTTCAACAGGTAACTGTGTCGTGTTGCTAAAGGCAATTGCCATAACGGCCTTCCTAGCCTTAGATTCATCACTCAGGGGAGTTTAAAGCGCGGTTGTTAAGCCTCTGTTCTTAGAAGCGTTTTTCTGTGTATGTGTGACTATATTTGTTAACTCAAGCATACAACGGTTCAGTAAGTGTGACGAGCCACGTAAGGGGAAGCCCCTGGCACCCTCTGTGGTCTGGGCCTTTACTTGCAGCACATGGCGCCAAGTGGTGGTGCCTGCACATGTGGCTCCTGGCCCTCTCTATGATGGCACTTCCACTTCTGCTAAATGCCACTTCCATTCCGTTTCTGCTTAACGCCACTTCCGTTAACAGTGCCACACAAAACCAGCGCCCAATTTGGTGTCATCAGCGACCTCACACACGCAGTAACATCTGAATGTACACACATCAAAAACGCGAACCTTTAACCCCAACCCACACCATGCTCTTGTTTCGAGGAACCGTCCTCTTCTGTGCAGCGAAATTCTGACGTCACAGCCAAGTTTCCCCTCTGACACAGGAAGTGACCTGTATCAGTCTGACATTTAGATTCGGTAACATTTCGTAACCCTGCCAACAAACCTTCACGGGGTACTTGGCAGCCAACGCATCTCGATGGGAAAATTTGGTTTAGGATGAGGCTGTTAGATCTTGATGTCATCAATATTTGTAATGCCTTTGTTGTGTGATCGTGTAGGAGTGCGCAAATGTTTTCTAAAGCAATAAGCCACTCGTGGCTGCGCATTACTGTGATTTGCCACTCAAAAGGAGTCTTTTCGTACAACTTTGATCATTGGAAACCACTCTACACAACCTCAAGTGCTTTATTGCTTTTATAAAACAGTGACAACAGCAGTATGCTAGAACAAAACAAAACAAAAAAAACATAAATGTTTAATAAATAGTATGTATTTATTTTTATTTACACCAACGTTCAAGGTTGGTTTTACATATATACATAAAAATAAATACTGTTGATTGAGTGTAAATAAATAATAATGAATAAATAAAATAATAAAGCAATATTCTACAAATTGTCCTTTTTATATTGTTATTTATTTATTTATTTATTTATTATTTGTTTATTTACACCAGTGTTCAAAAATAGATGATTGTTTAAAAATCTATCAATTTATTTATTTAAAAATAAAACATAACAAAGATTTATTGAATATTTGTTTTACATAAATAAAACTATTGATTGAACATTGGTTTAAGTAAAAATGCACTCATTTAAAAGATGCTCAAAAATGATATTGTATTATGCTAGCATTGAAAAAAAAAAAAAAAAAAAAAAAAAAAAAAATTATATATATATATATATATATATATATATATAATTGTATTTATGTTAAAATGTTAATAAATGTATTAAAACACTAACATATTTTTTTTTTTTTTGAATATTGGTTGTAAGTAAATATTTTTCAATAAATTAATAAATTATTAAGTAAAGAATTATTGACTTGAATTTAAAAGTTATACAAATAAAGTGTTTTGTTTTTTATATAAATTGCATTTATTGAAAATTGGTATAAGAATATATTTAATCAATGTTCAATAAATGAAAAAAGTAGCGTTTAGTAAACAGTTCATATTTATTTATTGTCAGTTTGTGTTTATTTGCATTGTAAAACAGCTTTACACGTAGTTCATCCAGTCAGAATTTAGAGAAACTACCCATTATATAAATTCTATTTTGACGTGTATTTCTTGCCTTTTCTTGACCTTACATGCTTTTTTAGTCCTCAATTGCATGCGTATGGGAGTGAAAGACATTTGGTCTTTGGAATATGGCAAGATCATACATATATTTACCAAGTAACCTGTTTTGCATCTATTCAGTTCATCTATAATAACGTAGGACATTTTGGTATGTCTCCACTGCTCTAGAGACTTCTGAGAAGTGTTTTCGCAGTGTTCTGCATTATTAGGAGGAACTCCTAATGGGTGTGTTTGTGTGTCAGGATCCAGACTACATTGCAACTTTGCGGTTGGAGTTCATCCTGACCATGGTAGCTTTCACTAGTCTGAGGCCCAGCAAACCACACCTATACACATGTTCTCAGGGGCTGGGGATGAGAAAACATCAACAGCAAGCATTTTTTGCGGCAGTGTGCATGTGCGTATCGTAAATTGTCTAAAAAGGCCCAAGCAACAAGAGGCCAAGTGCGTTTCTTTCTCTCTCTATCGCAGATGAATGACGGTGTTTGGCAGATTCCCCCAAGAAGCGGCTTTATTGCCAGTAGCATTGCGTGTTAAGAGTTTATTTAGAGAGGTCGAGGAGGAAACGAGAGCAGTTGAGAGAGGGAAACAAAGGAGGGGGTGTTTTCATTCCCTGAGATGGATGGATTGATTTTTAAATGTGAGTTTGTTATGAAACAAAAGCATGGTTTATGCGTTTCGGAGGTTGACTTGATGATCTCACTCTGGCAGGGTTCTGAAACGGTCGGTACGGTAAACGGAACTTGGAACGTTCCATCACTGCCTACCGATTTCTGACAAAGCTCCAAAATACTACAGGATGTGTAAATATAATGTTAGTGTAAATACGAATTGTGTGACAGCAGTTGAGAGGAAAATGCTCATTTAAAGTCATTTAGAAAGGGTACAACCACATCACAATGATGTTTTCCTTAATAATCTAATGTAGTGTTGCTTTTAAAGTTAAAGTTTTGCTTTTTGAAGAAACCATGGGTGAAGAAAGCAGGACCATGAAACAGATCAGGAATATGGAGTGGGTGGATGAGGGTGTTTTAGTCCAAACTTCCCAAAAGAGAATCCATAAAATCCCCTCTTTACTGAACTTCAGGGAGTTTTGGTATTTTGTATTTACATATGTCTGCCATGGTTTTCCCCTTACATTTTGTTGATTTGTATTAGGGATGGGTCATTATCCTTTTTTAATACATATACAGTACTCCTTTTACATTAATTCTTTAAAGAAATTAATAATTTTATTAAGCAAGGATGCACTAAATTGATCAAAAGTGACAGTAAATACATTTATAATGTTTACATTTACAAGTTTAAAAAAAATATATATTTTGAACTTTCTGTTTTTTAAAGAATCTTGAAAAATGTATCTTGGCTTCCAGAAAAATATTAAGCTGAAGAAGCCTTGGCAAGCATGAGAGACTACTTTCAAAAACATTTGAAAAATTTTTTTGTTAAACATATTAAAAATATTTGAACTCCTGCAACCCGCCCTGAACACCTCTCCAATCAAGCGCTCTCACCATTCACACCTCCTGCATCCACCCTCTCCCCCACACCTGCAATTCAGATCAGCGAGGATTCTGTGCGCCAGGTCTTCCGGAAGCAGAAAAGGAAAAAAGCACCAGGCCCAGATTGTGTTACACCAGCCTGTCTGAAATCCTGTGCTGACCAGCTGGCCCCCATCTTCACACAGATCTTCAACAGATCACTGGAACTGTGCGAAGTCCCTTCATGCTTCAAACGCTCCACCATCATCCCCATCCCAATGAAATCCAAAATTACAGGACTAAATGACTACAGGCCTGTGGCTCTAAAGTCTGTAGTCATGAAGTCATCTGAAAAACTGGTGCTGGCCCACCTGAAAGACATCACTGGACCCTTGCTAGATCCTCTTCAGTTTGCCTACAGAGCAAGCAGGTCTGTGGACGATGCAGTAAACATCGGACTGCATTATGTTCTGCACCACCTAGACAGACCGGGGACTTATGTGAGGATCCTGTTTGTGGACTCGGCCTTTAACACGATCATCCCAAACCTCCTCATGCCCAAACTAACTCAGCTCTCCGTGCCCACCTCCGTCTGTCAGTGGATCAACAGCTTCCTGACAGACAGGCAGCAGCTAGTGAGGCTGGGAAAATACACATCCAGCACCCGTACAATCAGCACCGGAGCTCCACAGGGCTGTGTTCTCTCCCCACTGCTCTTCTCCCTGTACACTAACGATTGCACATCTAAGGACCCCTCTGTCAAGCTCCTGAAGTTTGCAGATGACACCACACTCATCGGCCTCATTCAGGACGGTGACGAGTCTGCTTACAGGCAGGAGGTTAAAGAGCTGGCTGTCTGGTGCCTTCTCAACAACCTGGAGCTTAACACACTCAAAACAGTGGAGATGATCGTGGACTTCAGGAGAAACCCCCCTGCACTTCCCCCACTCACCATCATGAACAGCACTGTGACTGCAGTGGAGTCATTCAGGTTCCTGGGCACCACTATCTCTCAGGACCTGAAGTGGGACATTCACATTGACTCCATTGTGAAAAAGGACTAGCAGAGGTTGTACTTCCTTCGCCAGCTGAGGAAGTTTAACCTGCCACAGGAGCTGCTGAAACAGTTCTACTCCACCATCATCGAATCCATCCTCTGCACTTCAGTAACTGTCTGGTTCAGTTCAGCTTCTAAATCTGACCTCAGAAGACTACAGAGGGTAGTCCGGACTGCTGAGCGAATCATCGGTACAACCCTCCCTTCTATTCAAGAACTGTACTTATCCAGAGTGAGCAAAAGGGCTGTTAAAATCACTCTGGACCCCTCACATCCAGCACACTCCCTCTTTGAACTGTTGCCATCTGGTCGACGCTACAGAGCACTGAGCGCCAGAACGACCAGACACAGGAACAGTTTCTTCCCTCAGGCAATCCATCTTATGAACAGCTGATAATAACTGTGGAACACACCACACTATTTAAATTTATATACACTACACTTATTTATCTAACATACATACTTAGCGTACACTTACATTTTTGCACATAATATACATGTACATACATAAATGCTCATTGTAATATACCTGCCATACATTGTCAATTTGTTTGTTGTCATTCCTTACCCACCTATTTGTATTTTTTTGTATTTTTTATTCCTATTGTGTTTTTTGTTCTGTCGCTGTTATGTTGCACTGCGGAGCTTCTGTCACGAAAACAAATTCCTCGTATGTTTGAACATACCTGGCAATAAAGCTCATTCTGATTCTGATATTTTTAATTAATATTTTTATTTGAAATATAAATAAATATATATATATATATATATATATTATATATATTTATTTATTTATATATATATATATATATATATATATATATATATATATATATATATATATATATTGAACATTGGTGTAAGTAAATTATGTTCAATTAAATAAAAAGCCAATGTCCAATAAGTAATTTGAAATAAAGTCAACAGAAATATGAGATTGCTGTTTGGATGCCAGAATAGATTTTTTTTTTTTCTTGACAGGTGAAGAAAGGAGAAGATGCTTTTTTTCTCCTAATTTTCTCAATTTTCTCCTCTCTCCAAGCATGTCTTTATTAAACAGGTCAAGACCACCTCCTGCAACAATGAGCTGCTTTGTGTGTGTGTGTGTGTGTGTGTGTGTGTGTGTGTGTGTGTGTGTGTGTGTGTGTGTGTGTGTGTGTGTGTGTGTGTGTGTGTGTGTGTGTGTGTGTTTTTACCTGGCTGGCAGCTGTGTGGTTCCGAACTTCGGAAGAAGTGTGTGTGTTGGCGGTGGTAGTGTGGAATTTACTGCTTTTTGAGAATGGAGCAGAATCCTGTGTGTGTGTGTGTGTGTGTGTGTGTGTTTTTACCTGGCTGGCAGCTGTGTGGTTCCGAACTTCGGAAGAAGTGTGTGTGTTGGCGGTGGTAGTGTGGAATTTACTGCTTTTTGAGAATGGAGCAGAATCCTGTGTGTGTGTGTGTGTGTGTGTGTGTGTGTGTGTGTGTGTGTGTGTGTGTGTGAGAACTAAGCAAAGCCCAAACCTTGCGTGAGGAGCGAGCGTGCGAACTTTCAACCCTGGCATCCGCTGCAGAAGTTTTTGGGACGGAGAATTGCCCAGCAAGGGAGGAGAACAGATAGACGGGGAGGGAAAAGAGGTGGGAGAGGAAAGGGGTTGGGGAGAGAAGGGTTTGGTTACACAAGGATATGGAGCTTGGTAATTAAGAGCAGCAGGGAAGCGAACGGCGAGCAAATCTGCCAAGAAAAAGAGAGCTCTCATTTCAGCCGCATTTTCCATTTCGACGTGTGGTCAAGCGTGTTTTCTGGTGCTCCTCCTTTATCTCTCCCTGTTTCGTGCCATGAGATGATTTACAGTAGAGAGCGGTCACCCGGTTGACTCAACTCCTGCCAAAATGTACATAAAATGTGATGGCTTATCTGACGTCCCCGAAAAAATTCTGGAAAGATATAAATAACACGCAAAAAAAAAAGGAAAAACAAGACCGGACTCAACACCCGCCAATCGCAATGTTTCTGTTGGGTTTAGTTGCCTGGACGGATACGCGCTTGGCCACGTCCCAATCCAAAATCTGTCCATCTCTTGCTCGCTCTCGGAGGCACAGGTCGCTGCTTGCCCTTGTTTTGTTCTCTGGCCCATTTGTGTTGGTTTGATGTTGGCTTTGGCTCACAGCGATGACTGTAATGTCGGGCGTTCATTGCTGAGTCTGACGCGCATGTAAACTTACCTCCAGCTATGCTCGCCTATAAATTCATACACACACAGCCGAGATACTTTTATGCCCACTTTACACAGCCATCAGCTGTAAAATCATCTCAAATATTGTATAAACGGATGATTTTAGTAGGCGACGTTAATTTGTACGTAAAATTTCCCTTTAGACGAACAGCCACTTCGTTGACTAGTAAACTCTTTTACTTCTGTGATACTTCTTTAGAATATAATAAAATAAAGTATATTTTAAAATGAAATATGAAACATGGTGGTATTTGATTGAATGGTATAAAATGCGCTTATCCAATTTCAAACAATTTTTTATTACATAATTTTTTTTATTTGAAATAACATGCGCAAAGAATCATTCTCAGTATCTCCAGGAAACTACAAATGCTTTGCTGACATAAAAAATATAAAAATATTTAATAATATTGCTATTTGTTTTATTTTTGTTGTTGTTTTTATACAGAAAAGAATGCAAACATTATACAAATATTTTATTTTATTATATTAAACTAGTAGCAGATCCTTTTATTTATTTTTTGGTTTAAAACCTATGGTGGATCTTTTTTTTTTTTTTTTTCAGACATGACATTTTTTTTGTGTGTTTTATAGCAAAGTATTTTTTATTTTAGTTTAGCATCTTTTATTATTTTACTTTATTAGCAGTTTTTGTTTATTTGTTTAAAGTCTTTGTAATAGTTTGATGAAATGTCAGGCTATAGAAGTGGAGTCTCTCTTCACCTTTTTGGTAGAACTGAAACAAAAGCCCTCGTTCACCCTCTATTTCTGTCCCCGCGTCCCGACAGCAGTGATTGTCCAGCTGGCTGTCTCCATATCAGTGTAATTGCTGCAAACAAATCTCAGGATGTGGTTTTCCCGTTCTGACTGTTGAGTCACCCTAAGATCTCTGGATGGAAGAATGTCGCCCTTTTTTCATTCTTCAAACAAACACATTTCCTCCTCGACTCTGTTTTGGCACTCCTTAGGCTTTTCCTTCACTCGACGCTCAACACAATTGAAAGAATTCTGAACAAATCACCCAACCGTATCCCACCTGTCCCCAAACTAACATGTCGCAACCTCACTGAAACCACGTCAGTCTGCGCACATTTAGTTCTTGTGTGCTTCTGCTTTTTCAGACGTCAAAGTAAACCCAATTTCACTTCTCCAGTGAGGCGTTGTTGATGCCACTTCAGTCTCGCAACAGGTTTATCTGAAACATTTTTATCATTAGTTGTGTAGCAATCAACATCAGGCTTGAGAAATGCCTCCAGAAACCCTGTATCATTCTGACCGCTGGGTCAGTTTACCCCCAGCCTTCATTATAGCACACTTACAGTGAACAGAGTCCCACTCGCACAAACACAACGGGCAAATGTAAACTGTGCGACATCTCTCGATAGCGCTGGTGGACCTCGCTCGGTCTCCAGAGGTCAGGGGTCAAGTCTGTTTGCACAGGCATGTGCAGAGTTCACAGAAGATGGAGTGGGAGGGAGCGATTGAGAACATTTTTCAGTTTTTTGTTGTTGTGGAGATATTTTTATTCTTTGTCATAGTTAATCTAGTCAATAAAATACAAAATTGATATATTTAATCAATAAAAATCTTACATATATATTTAATAATAAAAAAGTTATATAGTTAAAATATTTTTTATATATATATATATATATATATATACACACAGTAAAATGTTTATACATATATATATATATATATATATATATATATATGCAGTAAAATGTTTATACATATATATATATACACACACACTGATTTTATATATGTATACAGTAAACGCTTTTAATGTTAATTTTGGTATATAATATTACAAGATTTGCTTGTTTATTTAATAAATATTGTAAATATGTTTCATATATTTTTGTCAACAAACCTTATATTTTCATTGACTAAAATGCTAATTAATTTCAGTTATTTTATCCTAGAGTAAAATGGGTGTAAATGAATGAATATGACATGACGATGGCATAATTTACACTTTGGTTGACAACAAAAATTCCTCACATTTTGGCCAATTCAAGTTTAATGCCTTTGCCTGACAGAAAACAGGCTATGTAAACAGTGAAGCAGTTGTACAAGTCCCATGATCCCTCTCCACCCCATCTCTTTAACACAGCTCTTCCTGCTTCGCTCTCGGCCTCTTTTCATGCTCACTTTTCACAGTCTGCGTATCCCTTCGTGTATAGAATGACAACATACTTTGCTGAAAGAGTGTTGAGAGAACAGTACAAGAACAACAATAGGAATCAACAGTAAAATATTAGTGTACACTGCTGTAGTATTACGTTACTGCCATTACTACTACTACTGTCATTTGATTTATTGGCCAGTAAGGCATGTTTTGATAATGCTTGTAAACGGCGTTTGATTGGTTGAAATACCAGGGCAGTTCTGTGTCAAGACGACGTCAGGGTCACATTAACATATACACACACAGGCCTTGACCTTTCATAATTTATCGCAGTGCTTCAGGAGCACTGGACTGTATTTAAGTTAAATGCTTTTAAATGCTATATTTAAAAGTTGTTCATTTAAATACATTTCAATATAACACTATTGTAATTAGTTATTTAATTGTAAATATAACTAATTGAAATGTTTACTCATTTTAAACTAACTTTAATTTTAACTTTAATTTTAGAATGTTTAATTAAAAAAATTGTATTTAAATAATTTGTCTTTTTTTTCTCTGTGTAAATTCTCATTGTAGAACGCCGTTTCTTAAAATTCAGTGCTAAAAAACACTGTACTGTAAGTAAAATAATGTTAGTATAAATATTTGATAGTACTTCATTTAAACACATTTAATTTATTTAAATTAAAGTATATGTCAGTCTTTTTACCGTGAATGTGTTCTTTAAAAGCAGTTTAAATGCAAATGCATTTAAATGCAACTTATAAATTAAATTTTAAAGAAGTTTTATGTGTGTGTGTGTGTGTGTGTGTGTGTGTGTGTGTGTGTGTGTGTGTGTGTGTGTGTGTGTGTGTGTGTGTGTGTGTGAAATATGTATATTTGCATTTTTAGCACAAACAAACTTCCTTTCTTTGTAAATTAATTTATGAAGACCCTTTAAATTTAACGTATTTACATTTTTATTTTATTTTTTTAACATTCAGTGCTGAAATAAGATTGTGTTGTGAGTGTTGAAATCAAATGCTTTTAAATTAAATATTTTCAAGTATTTGTTTCAAAAATGTCATTTTCTTTATTCAGTGTATTTCATTTATTTTAATAATTTATTTTTTTCGGTGTAAATTAAGCTTAATGGACAATCTTTTCACAACACTCAGCTGGCAAAAAAGTCATTGACCTGCTGAAATTAATGTTTTGCTGTTCTTACACACAGAAATCAGAAGTTAAACAGAATTTTGTAAAATTTTGTGTTCATTTATTCATCAAATGATGGCCAACCATTATAACTAGGCATATATCCAGACATGTTGTCTTCTGCATTATTTACAACCTAGCCACTTTTTCTCAAGATTGTAAATTGTACTGTGCATGCTCCAGTTTGCCTGTTTTTTGCGGCTTTGCATGTGCAACTAAACAGTGCCGTCTGCATTAATAAATTCCCCCGCAGAATTTTAATCAGACCTGTTAAGAAAACGTATAACGAGAGCGCTCGTTTGGCACTCTGTCAAGAGACAGAAACTGTGGCGATCGCTGATGGTGTGTGTGAGAGTGAGAGGTATCTTGGAAGACACAGATACCACAATCCTCATTCCTTCAAGTCCAAACCTGTCCCCCACCACAGAGACTCAAGGTTTTCCTGATAACGAAAAAAAAAAAAAACAATGGCTCAATTCAGCACTGTAGTTTCAAAGGTTTTAAAATCCCGGTGGGTGGGTGTACAGATACTCACATTTTGGCAGAATATAAGACGAGACATCTTTCAAAATCTTTAAATGCCGCGGGCATCTATATGTTTAATAAAATCAATCAATCAATGAAACAAAAAGTTAAATCCACATGAAGTGTTAAAACACAGATCGAGCAATGTTGATACCTGACAAGAGCAGGTTAACGTTTACTGTGTTTATACATGCAAAGACTGTTTGTTATCTATTTTTACAAAAAAAAATGAAAATGGCAAGTCCTCAAACATTTGCACATAGTCTACCAGAGTTTTGCATTCTTTCAGGGTTTGCATATTTGTGTAATTCTTTAAATGGGACAAAGAAAAAAACGAGACAGGGAAGAAGAGATTTTCATTCACACAGCGCAACATTTACAGTGTCAAGTGAGGTGAAGGATAGGACTGGTAAGTGTCTGGGAAGTGGTCCAGTTTGTTAGCTAATAGGGTTCAGGTGCTGTCAAGGATGCAGTCATTCTCAGCACGCGAGGTTATTAAACTACAGGCCAAACGAGAGCCCAATGGGTTTCCCTCGCTCGCTCTCCCTCAGTCTTCATTTCTCACTCTCTTCAAACCTCAGGAACACACAGTGTACCTCCCATTGCATTTGAGGCAGACACTATCCAGACACCGAGAGAGAGCAAAATGTGTTGTGGAGCCCAAAGCACTTTGCTGTTTGTGTCATAGGGACCATAGAGTGTGAGGGCGCAAGCAGAAAGCTAAATCAGGCCTTGTGGGGAGTAGTAGTGTTTCTGGCATTTTGAGACCGGAAACATTTTGGTTCTTCTTTATAAACATAGCACTGTCCTTGCTTATTAATAGTTGTGTCTAAGTTACATTGTTAAAAATCAATGATTTTTTTCTTGTTTTATGCATATTCCTTGTTTTGTTGTGCACATTTTGTTATTTATTTTTAAAGAACAAAATTAGGCTTTGTAATATTTTCTCAAAACTTGTTCCAAATTTGTATTCTAGCATTGTTTTATGGTTGCTGTTGTAGGTGATTCTAAAATCTTGACAATAGTTATTAAGTAATCGAATGATGGGTAATATTCAAGTTTGTGCTTGGACCACAAATTTGGCAACCAAAAATATTCGGCCCAAACAGCAAAGAATTAACTTTTGAAATCATTGACCTAAACAGTATGCGCTTCTCTGCTGACAAATTTTGTGTGTTGTCTATTTTGTCTTTTTTTTTTTTTATTTGCTCTGCCTTCAAAAGGTTTTCTTCGTATTCTGTCATTGTTTTATGGTGACTGTTGTAGGTAATAACTAAAACTTGTGTATTGTATTTGTGAATTGTATTTGTATTTGTGAAGTGACATTCGGCCAAGTATGGTGACCCATACTGAGAATTTGTGCTCTGCATTTAACCCATCCGAAGTGCACACACACAGAGCAGTGAACACACACACACACACTGTGAGCACACACCCGGAGCAGTGGGCAGCCATTTATGCTGCGGCGCCCGGGGAGCAGTTGGGGGTTCGGTGCCTTGCTCAAGGGCACCTAAGTCGTGGTATTGAGGGTGGTGAGAGAACTGTACATGCACGCACCCACAATTCCTGCCGGCCCGAGACTCGAACCCACAACCCTTCGATTGGGAGTCCGATTCTCTAACCACCAGGCCACGACTTGCCCACGACTTGCCCACGACTTGCCACGACTTGCCACGACTTGCCACGACTTGGATGGTAGTTAATGAGGAGTCCAATGACAGGTAGTTTTCAATGCATAGAAAATTTTTGCAACCAAAAAATAATAATACAAAATAGTTTGAAGGGCGAGTATTGACCATGTTTTCATACACACATCGTTGATAAGCTACAACAGGTAAACATGGACGCACCAAAAAACAAAAATTATGCAATATTAGATTGGCTGAAATACATACGGTGAGGCTGTTCATTGTGGGAAACTTTGCTATGATTGTTTTTTCAACATTTATATAATATTTATGCATTCTTCCAGGTGCTTTTAGCCAAAGCAACTTGTTTTGCATTCAAGGTACACATTTTATCAGTTCTTGCTTTCCTGGGAATAGAACCCATGACCTTGGTTTTGATAGAGCTGTGCTCTACTGTTTGAGCTACAAGAAGGCCAAAACTCTTAACATGACTCTGAATTCAATTAACTAATTACTCACCACATTATTAATATAATTAAAGGTTTAATTAAGGTACCACTGGTGAATTATCAAAGGGAGTAGTCTTCCACAATCGTTTGAATGCGTTTAAAACTGGCTTGATTTGAACACAATTACAGAGATTTTTATGTTGAAAGAACAGAAAAGATCAGAGGGAGATAAATGAGATCATTAAGTGGGAGCCACTGGGGCCTTTCAGTCGGTTTAATGACCCATATTAGACAGGTTCACCCTGTTCCTGATCACCATCCACACCAGACCTCACACTTTCTTCAGTTACACCCGGCGAGTAAAGAACTGGTTTAGAGATTACGGTCGAGAGATGCCCAATACAAAATTGAAGAGTTTAAAGAAGACCTACAGCAGACGGAGGGAGGGAACACGAGGGAAAGAGCACGTCGTGGTTGCATTGAGGGGCCATGTGTGTTGAATTACTATAATGGCAGATGAACAGATGGCAATTGATTGGTGTGTTGAGATTGTGACCACTCGCCCGCCGGACTTCATTTTCCTCATTATTTTCATCTCTGGAAACAGGTCAGTGGTGGCCAGTGCGATCCGTGAAGAAGAGTTTAATCATGATTACATAGATGTTCCACCGACCTCCATTTTTAATAACAGGCCTGATGTGCCTATGAAAGACTTGAGTTTTAAATATAGAGTCATAATGGGACCACACTAGCCAATAGGCTGCCAATGTTTGACGGACATGCGTGCCAGGAGCGTCGAGACCGTCGGAAAGGGTTCAACAGGGTCAAAGCCAAACACTCATTTTGGCTGGCTTGCAGTTGTGTGTAGCTCTGTCATTGAGTTGTTGGGAGCCAGTAGACTACGAGACTCCTCAGCAGCTGCTTCACTTTGTGTGTGCTAGCGCTCTTTAGCTTCAGAAGCCTAGCTGCGGCAGCGCTAGGGACCAAGTGGTCTGTTTTCATCATCAAGAGTTCTTCCCCTTGCTCTCTGTAGTTATTTCTTTGGTATGGTGGCAGAGTTTGTACAGAACAGTTTGTTCGTCTACAGAACATTGTCTTTGTCTCTGTATTTTATTTTATTTTTTCATTTGTCTGCAATTAAAACTGCCAGGCTGATCAGCAGTCCATGCTTAAAGCGTTCGCCTCCGCTTTTCCCCTCGCTAAATAATCTCTCTACATCTGTGTCCTGTGGGGAGATATTTTTGTTCCCTAGCAGCAAAACGCTGTTGTTTCCCCTCCTCCATTTCTTCTTCACTCTTCACTCTGTTCTCTTTCTTTCCTTTGGTCTTCTCTGTTTTTTTTTCTCCAAGAGTTGCAATAGAGTGTGTTTGATAAAGTCTAGAAATAGCACTGCATCTGCGCTGGTCAGGGAGGAAATGGTTTAGCGAGCCGCACCCACTGGCTAATGTTAGCTCAGCGTTAACCTAGCGCTGAACATTTCCACACACTAAAAACTCTCCAAACCTGAAGTCTAATACACTACTATATGGTAAACTTGATCATTCATTAAAGAGCAATGGAAATTTTCAATTACACATTTTACTTTGTATGGAATGTATGGAAAATATGATGAAACCACACAAAAACAGTCAAGAATTTGGAACTGTTACTGGAAATTCTGTGAAATTGTTTATTTGTGTTATTCTTAATGACGTCAGGTGAGGTTTTTTTGTAAAGTAGTGACGTTAGACCATTTAATTAGACCATCCAAATTGTGTTGTGGGAAGTTGGGAGTGTTGATGTGTGTGCGTGTTTGTGTGTGTTCAAACCTCCAGTTAATTCAGGCTGTGCTTTGTGAAAGTGTTGAAATCTCACTCTCTTTCTCTCTGACTGCTGAAATAAAAAAAAGGCTCTGACACAAGTTCAGTGTAGTCAGTGCTGAATTTCAAGAAGTTGACTCCGATTTTACATCAGAGTTTACCACAGTGTTTACAGCATATACAAGGCAGTGGGTTACCATAGAGTTTACATCAGAGTTCTCTTATAGCCTATTTCTCTTTAGTTAAAGGGTTAGTTTACCTGAGAATGAAAATTTGTCCATCTTCTACTCACCCTCGAAAGCATCCTAGGTATATGTGACTTTCTTCTTTCAGAGTAATCCAATCAAAGTTATATAAAAAATTGTCCTTGCTTTTCCAAGCCTTTCAATGGGGTAAGCGGGTGTTTGTTGTCAGCTGTTCAGAGGACGTGAAATAAAGTGCGCACATCTTTTAAGGTGAATTAAGGCCCCCTTGTAGCGAATCCGTTTTTGTAAGATAAATATCCAGATTTCAAATGTAATAAACACTTTTTTTCTCACTTCTGCTGACTGTGGGGAACCGGAAGACGTGCAGGCGGATGTTGTAGTTTGTTAGTGACAAGTGCAGAGAGAGAACAAAACAAAACAAATTCGCTGGTCATGAATTAGAAGCACAAAACGAGGATTAATAAAGAAAAACGTCGGAGGATTTCGAAATAAGCCAAGAGGAGACTCGTTTTCCTTTGCTAAAGTGAGGAAAATTTGTTTCCTTTGCTCCTACATTTCCCAGAGGTGCGCGCACAACGCATACGTCTTCCATCTTCCGCTTGCACGTTTTCCGCGTCCCACAGTCAGCAAAAGTGAGAAAAAAGTGTTTATTGCGTTTGAAATCAGGATATTTATTTTACAAAAACGAACTACTAGGGGCCTTTATTCACCCCGGGAGCCATGTGAGGGGCGTTTTATTACAGATGCGCGCACTTTATTTCACATCTTCTGAACTGTTGACTACAAACACCCTCTTACCCCATTGAAAGGCTTGGAAGGACAATTTTTAATATAACTTTGATTTGATTATTCTGAAAGAGGAAAGTCACATACACCTAGGATGCTTCTCGGGTGAACTAACCCTTTAACATAAGAGTGATGATTTTACATTTGATATTTTACTTAATTTGGTCTCAAACTTTACCTCAGGTGTGTGCCTTATATTTTAACTAATTTTGCCACAATTTTACCTCATTTAATCTCAAGCTATAATTCACATCTACCTCTGATGTTTTGTCTCGTATTTTACTTTAGGTCACATATTTACCTGAGTTTGTCTCACTTTTTTACTTCAGAGTTTACCATGTTTACCATTTATTCTCAAACTTTAGTTCACATTTACCTCAGATTTTGTGCCTCGTATCTTACCACAATTCGCCTCTGATTTTGCATCAGTTTACTTCACATTTTACCTTGAAGGTTTACCTTTGAACCTGCCTCGCATTTAACCTCGGTTTATCAATAACATTACCTCTGACTTTACCTCAGTTTATATTATTAAATTTACTTCACATTTACATCCAGTTTTGCCTCACAATGAACTGTGACATTAAATGTAAGGCAAACTTTAAATCTGAGTGCTGTATTTCAGTTTACTTTAGATTTTAGCACAGAATCAGCCTCAAGGTTTACTTCACAGTTTACGTCAGTGGGTCCCTATTGATGTAACATGTTTGCAGATTATTGGTAGTTGTTGCTTGGACAAAAAGTTGAAGTTGTAACTTGAGTAACCAAAGGGCGAAATAAACAAAATAATCCTTAGCTAATAAACAGTTTGTTTCATTGACTAGCAGCTTGTAAATGTGACTATAATGGCCCTTGTTTTCAAACACAATTTTGCTTGATACATGAAGACAAATACTAGAAGACAAGTAATAAAAAAAACAAAGTTCAAGACATCTGGATTGAAAACTGTTGATGACGTGTGCGTACACACAGTCCTAATCGACCGTAATCTTTGTAAATGCTCTCTCTATCCCAAACACACATTCAATTGTAAATGTAGCTTTAAATAAGATAAGTGGCAGTAAAACGGACGTCACATTGATCATGTTAGTACTAGTTCTTAAGAATAAACAGTGCAAGGGAAGTGACTTGCTTCTTGGCCATGTGATCTTTTCTTAGGTTTTGTAGCAAAATGGTGCAGCTTTAATAATAAATAACAAGTCCCAACATTACTTTTACATTTTTGTAAAATCTTTGGTAAAAATCTGGTAAAGTTATTTTATTGTAATGTGCTTTTTGCCTGTCCCCATTCCTTGTAATGGAATATTTGGAAGTAATTAATTATTGCACTTTTTTTTGTCTACTGTCTAACCCAATGGTTTAAATCTTATATTAAACTGGAATAAAATGACTTTCATGGTGGTAACCATACTCTTTTTTTTTCTCTCTCTCTCTCTCTCTCTCTCTCTCTCTCTTCTTTAGCAAAAATCAAAAAGACAGGAGGAAATGGATGGCTAATTGACCGGTCAGGGACATTTGGAGGAAACGGACAGTCAACGGCCAGTCTGGATGGAGTCAGTTTCTCAGAAGGGGAACTGCTGTTGCAGGTAATACACATGGAAACGCACCAATCCCTTTATCTCATTCTTAGTGAATTCCCAGCAATCATTATCCTGACATCCCACTTGTTTACCACACTATATCTACACATTCTATATATACTTTATACCTCATTTCCTACCTAAAATGTCCTGGTTTGTGTGATAACAATCATCTGCTTGGATTTCTTTCCATTTTCCCATTATTTAGTCTAAGGTCAGATCACTTGGCTGTATGCAAGGGTATTAAATCTGTTCAAGAAAAGACGTGGCCAAGCATCTGTCTGCCTTCTAAATAGTCCCTCACTTCTGTACATCCTCATTTACTCCATCTCCTATTCATTTATGCAAACTGTCACTCTGGGCTGTGCAAAGATTTCCCATTATGTTTGTGTGTGAGCATAGAAGGTAAAAGTGTAAATGCTTCCTGATTCCCTGGAAAGATGATTATTAAAACAACCGGCATGAAGACCATCCATACCCGCTCCAACAAAACACAGCAGCTTCCATGCCGTAAACTCATGAAAGTAATTTTGGTTGACATTTTGTTTATTGTAGCTCTTGTCACGCTCTGTAAAAAGGAATGAAGTTTGAGCAATCGACATTCTCCGCTGTTGAGCAATGTTATCTTTTCTTTGTAAACTATATCACATGTTACTTCCCACCTACAAATAGTGCAAGTTTCTTTTTCAGCCATATCTCAGTCTCCGTCTCTCTCGCTTTCTCTCCATTGTTTGAGGGCTGCTGGTTCCTGTGCGTGACTAGCGGCGATATTCACCCCCTGTCTGTTGTCATGTTTAACACCTTAACAAAAGCCTGGCTAATTACATGGAATGTTTACTGAAAAAAAAAGATGTAAAAGAAGAAAAATGGCCCCATTATCCACACCCTTTTACAGTCTTCCACTCACAATCCCAGCCGCAGTGTTTAGCATAAAACAAACCAAAACTAACATGTCTGTTTTTTTGTGTATTAACTATTCCAACCACAAACCTTTTAGTTTTAGTATTGTCAGTCTCAATTCTATCTCATTTCGTTTTCAGGCCCTCAGTGGCTTTGTGCTGGTGGTCACCGCTGAAGGTTATGTGTTTTATGCATCTCCAACTATACAGGACTACTTGGGCTTCCATCAGGTGAGTTTGCATTAAAAAAACTTTCCATTTTGAAAGTACTGCTTAATTTATGTTATCATATGTTAGACCGTTCATAATCATCACAAATATTGCTGGTGGTGACTTTATGGTCCTTTGTTTTGTTATTTGTTTGTTTCTTTGTACAGTTTACCAAGAAAAACAGATATTCATATACCAGTTCTATGTTATTAACAATTGATAAATTCACCCTAGTTGTCTAAGCTTTGGATGAGTCATTCTCCTGGAAACGTTTGTATCATTCTACACTCGTTTGTTGGTTCGTGACTTTTCTCTCCCTGGAGGATGATGAATAGCTTTTGTGTTTCCTACGGTCATGAATTTCTCTTATCGTCAGGATAATACAGTGAGCCCCAAGAAGAGCTAACTGTTCCGTAACCGAAGTGTGAAAGTTGGTTGTTAAGAAGCACTGGGTTCGATTACTTATACAAAAAGTATTCGTTTACTGTTAAACTACTGTGGCGTCAGTGAGGATTTTTAATAGTTAAACTAGTCTATTTTGTTTGGAACATCGCTTTTTCTTCCTTGTCCTGTTTGGAAGGCTTATTCAAATTTATGTAAGCTTATATTTGCAAATGCCTTGCGAATAGGTGTTTTTTCTTTCCCCCTGTCAGCCTGTGATGTATATATCGGACAGAACTTGGTTTTGTTTTATAAAAGAGGAGAAGCTCGGAAAAAACATCAAAGAGAGGCAAATTGAATGTTTGGATACTTCATTAAAGAACTTGCAAAACCTGTTCGTCTGTGTGTGAACCACAGCCAGTTATGTGAGAGAACATATGTGTGTGTGTGTGTTCCTGTTTTATTATGTATAGACTGCATGTATAGATCACATTAACAATAGCCATTGCATTGCTATAGCTGACAATAATAGCAAGAATGCTATACATTACACATTGTCTTCTCAAATATACATTCTTACTCAAAGCAAACACAAATATTAAAATACACACAGTATGTCCATACCAAAAGAATGTGTGTATTATATATATACACCTATATGATATGTAAATAAAAACTGTGGTGTTTTATGGTGTGCTTGTTATTGCGTACCTGTTTTTCCTCACTAAATCAATTTCCCTGGAGTGTGACGTTGCCTCTCTAGCATGTAATGCAAGTCATGGTTGCCACTGTTACGCTGATAGGCAGGCGTGCACCACCTGCACATATACATGTAGACCCACTGCCACAGCGGCCTGAACGCCTGTTGTGACTTAGGTCGCTAATAACTATTCACATACTTCTAATTACTTTTTCCTATCATGTAGTCCCCCGTTAAATCCATCTGTGTATACTTACTGTATATATGTATTTTTACAAAGATATGTTTAAATATATCAGAGACCTATTTTAGAGCAATGCATATGTATCTGTTCTTTCTACTCCCTTGCCTGTGTGTCCTCATTAACCTTTAAATGTGTGTTTGTTGGTACAAGTAGTCATGAATGGTTTCTGGACCTTGTCTGGTTTTCATCCCAGATCGTCAAGCCTGCAGCAATTAGCGCACACAGACAGTGCAAACACTTTGTTTTCACTGGCCTGCTGAGGAGAGAGAGAAAATTGGGGGGAAACAGGCGAAAGGGAAAATGCAAGACAAGTTGCAGTTACTATGCCAAGCCTCTAGAGAGAAGCATCTACATTTTGATACAGTAAACACAGCCTAACATGTGATCTCCTCTTACACTCGGAAACAAATGTGATGATTTTAATGCATATTTAATCAAATCTGAGCCACAGGAGACTAAGCTTTTCCTTTGCTGTCCAATCAGTGGCTCTTCGAACAAGTAATTTGATAAAATGATTGCAGTTAGGTGTTTAAGAGGGTTGCCATCTAAATTTTCAATGAGACTATGCTTTTGAGAATTATGGACAAGTAGATTCATTTTGTAACCTCTAGTCTTCTTGTCATCAGAAAATCACAAATAAACCCCTTTGCCCAGCATGCAGTGAGGATTTGGTTGGCATAAACAATTACAACAGAACTTGAATGTGGCAGTGGAAAACCCATTATCATAGTATAATGATTATTAGGTCATGCAGGATGCAGAACATGTCCAGTGAACATTTTTTGTAACATCTTCTCTCACTGTCTTCATAGTCGGATGTGGTCCATCAGAGTGTATTCGAGCTCATCCATACAGACGATAGAGCAATGTTTCGAAGGCAACTACACTTCGCTCTCAATCCCACTTCGTGCGATGGCGGCAAAGGATCTGATGGTTAGTAGCAACTCTCTCCCTAACAGTGCTGCCCAAGTAGGGTCAGTGAGTTCCTGGTAAGTTGTTGTTAACTTTTACTGCAGTACCCAGCCTTGTTTTGTGAATGAGCAGACTTCTGTTGTTATTATTACTGAATCAAGAAAGTATGTTTTTGGAGAACAAGACAGCTGTGGGAGGATCCGTTTGGATTTATACAGTGGAGTCTTGTATAAACCCAGGATGTTGAACACTGTTAGTGATTCAAAGCTGATTACATCACTGTTTTGTTTTTTCTTTGTTTTGTTTTTTTACTTTTGTTTGGCACAACCAATCGGTCTCCAGCCATTCAAAACAGCACTGACATCACCAGAGACTTGGTAAACTACAACCCTCAACACATCCCTCCAGAAAACTCAGCCTTCTTGGAACGAAGTTTCTGTTGCCGATTCCGGTGCCTCCTTGACAACTCATCAGGCTTCCTGGTAAACATCCTTGATGTCTATTGAAACTTTATTGCAGCTATTAAGAATCAATATTTTAGAATCATTTTGAGATTAACCTTTTGAGCTAGACTCAATGATGTTTGATTTTCTGTGTACACAGTGATGCAGTAACAGCTACAGCTGTCTAAATAAATCTGCTGGGAATTGTTTACACTCAGTGTCAGACCCTCATGGGGTTAAAATGACTTTCATGTACTTCCCTTTGCCCCCAAGGCCCTGAACTTCCAGGGGAGGCTGAAATATCTCCATGGACAAAACAAGTTGGCAGAAGATGGGACCTTGGCCCACCCTCAACTGGCTCTTTTTGTCATAGCCACACCCCTCCAGCCACCCTCTATCCTAGAGATCAGGAGCAAGACTCTTCTTTTCCAAACCAAACACAAGCTGGACTTTACACCTCTGGGTATTGACACAAGGTAGCTTTGATTTCAGATTGGCCCAACACATTTTTGGAAGTCGTAAAAAACATAGTATTAACGTTTTTGCCGTCTGTTTCTCGCTTTGCAGAGGAAAGGTGGTTCTTGGCTACAGTGAGATTGAGCTGTGTATGAGAGGCTCTGGCTATCAGTTCATTCATGCTGCTGACATGATGTACTGTGCTGACAACCATATAAGAAGTGAGTTATACCAGACATTAACCAGATATTTCATGTTAAGTCAAAGCCAAGTCCATCCTTTGATGTTCAACTTTTGTTGTCTGTGAACTCCATAAGACTAGCAGTTTGATTTCCGTAGAACTTCCTTTTAAATGTATTTCTTTCTTTTACTCTTTTTTTTCATAGTGATAAAGACTGGAGAGAGTGGTTTAACGGTCTTCAGACTTCTCTCGAAAGAAGGAATATGGATCTGGGTGCAGGCTAATGCTAGGCTTGTTTATAAAGGAGGAAGACCAGACTTCATCATTGCTCGACAGAGAGCACTAACGTGAGTTAAACCAACATTTTAAAAATGCTGTTGTTGCTCTAATCTCTTTGTATCTCTCATTGATATAATATCTGTATTTTGTAGTAATGAAGAGGGTGAGGAGCACCTCCGTCAAAGAAAGCTGCAGCTACCCTTTAACTGCGCCACTGGTGAGGGCGTCTTGTATGAGACTGAACCTACACTGGACATCGCTGACATTCAAAATCAGAGCAAAGGCCAGAAGATGCACAAACCTCCATCTCTGGACCCAGATTCTCTTCTCGGCTGCATGCTGAATCAAGAACCTTCTGTCTACGACCCAAACAATGGGCCCAATTCCCAGTTTACTCTTGACAAGGCTTTCAGGGATAGCCACGCCCTGCTCAGTGTCCCTGGGAACACCTGGCAGCCATCAGCCCCAAGCACTGTGGCTGAGGTAAAAGAGGAAGGTGTGGTAAAGGACATGATGGAAACCTTGCAACAGATTATTGGGGACAGCAGTATCTGCGGCCTTCAGGGATTTGATGTGAATGACTCTGTCCTGAAGGAGTGGGAGAATGCTATAAGCAGGTTCCACTACAACAACGATACGGAATTAAATGAAATCATCACCAATGACATCCTCTCTTTTGTTGAGGATGCACTTTTTAAGGAAAATGGCGTTCAGTTGCCTGAACACCTCAAGAGCCAGGGACCATTTGTTGAGGCGCCTGAGTGTCTTCCAGAGATGGAGTTACAGAATAATTTAGCTGCTAACCAGGAATTCATCTGCCAGGCAGATATGCTTGATGGATCCCCAGGTCGGGGTGGCTTCATCGGAATGAACTTCCAAGATGGATTGGATGCCAGTAGCCCTGGAAATGGGATGCTCACCCATATGGGGCAACAGATGCTACTTGGTGAAACATTTGTCCAGTCATTTGGACTGGAACAGACAACCCAGAAGATGCCCAGCAATAATAACATTATGTTTGATCCTTCTCTTGCCCTGCAGAGTCAACAGCTGACCCAAGTTGGGCTTGGTCTGCAAGGTGCTATGCAAGAGAACGGATTGATTCCATGTGGCCAGACAACCCTTCAGAGCGGAAACCAGACCCATCATAACGCAATGACTCTCCCTCTTCAAAGTCCTCTATTGCAGGGCACTTCTGCCCAGCCATTGGGCTTCCACAGCCAAAATCCCCTTCCTCAACAACCATCAATCAATCAGAACCCTCAGTGGGTGTCCGATAACCTGCTGAACTCTTGCGCCCGTAACGTTTCAGGTGTACAAGATGCAGGACTGCACTCTGGCCCAACTACCCAACTACAAGGACAGTTTTCTCTGCACACTCAGAACACTGCCAATACTGGACTGCCTGGCTGGCAGCAATCCCAGCCTACCCCTCAACAGGTCTCCAAACCGTTTTCCAGTGGGCAACAGAATATGACGGGTTTCAATGGTGAAGTGACAGACTTGATTGCAGAACTGCTGCCGCACACAAACACACAAGGATTTGGGTCTGGTTTCCTGCCCCAAACAACTGCAAATAGCATCTATCCTCAGCAAGGAGAGATCATCAACAACAGCCTTCATCAGAGCACCAACAGCTGCATGTTCACAAGCACTCCTCAACCCTCGGTGAATGGGATGCATTATGGTTCTGCAGCTCCGGTATCTTCAGTGCCATCCTGCCAGAGGGTTAAAGGACTGATTAACCAGAGTCCTACACAAGCTTCCTGCTACTACCAAAGAGGTCCTAGCGAGTCAGTCGTGGGCTCGTCGGTTATCCCACAAGAGGACACCAACATCAGCCCCATGGCCTGTCAAATCCCATTTGGGTTAACGCCAGAAAACGTACTTGCTAAGCAGTATCTCTCATGCAACAGCCAGACACAGGTAAACTTTACTATTGTAATTCATGGTATAATTATAGCTTCAAACTACTGTGCTCTAGCTCAATGATCAAAGCACCAGGTGTGTGCTCACTCTCTATTTTTAGATTGAGTCTTGAAGTGTTTTGAGAATTGCTGAACTGCCCTGTTCTCACCTTAGGCTCATTGTGTCCTCAAACATCCGAGGCTTTTTTTAACAGGTTGGGTTATCCCAGCTCTACCATCAAATTAAATTCTTTGTGGGGAACCAACATTTTCGGGATGTTACCATATGTAAAGAAAAAAATGATATCTTTTTGAGGAATTCTTGAGTTTCAGAGGTGGACACTAAAGAGACAGTAAAGATGAATTAATTAACCACGTGCTTAGTCGAAGTCAAAGTTCAAAATGAGTTCTGCTTTAAATTCTTATCCATGCACAACTTCAATGATGTGATTGCCACCGAATGGATAAAACATTCTATTAATGGTTTCAATTTTGTCACTCCACAGGTCGCAAACCATCCTCTTGAGGAGAAAGGAACATTCCATTTTCCCTCGCTGGCCAATGGGAATCCCTTCTTTGCCAAGAACAACCAAAACAACTGCTGTGACTATTAGTGGTAGATCACACCCAACGCAGCAACTGACACATCAACAGTGCAGTACCTGTTTCTAGAGGGGAAAAAACATATAAATACAGCAACATGTTTGTCCCTCGAGAGACACACATCCACTTCTAAAGACACTCTTGGCTGAAAACCTACAAGACATTGCAGAACTTTAAATTGCGAATTTACCGAAAAAAAAATTCTCACACTTATCTACTTATTCACTTGTTCACATCCTCTCTACTGAGAAATATGCAGTAGCAGAAAGAAAATATTTATTTTTTTTAAAGCACGTCCTTTCGTCCCTGATAGATATTGTTTTGCTTTTCCATTCTGGCAAGAAAAAAGACTGAGATAGTGAGTGGAGAAAGGGGAGGAAGGTGAGGTGTGTGACCAAGTGTGTGTGTGGTGTGTGGTGTGTGGTGTGTGGTGTGTGGTGTGTGTGTGTGTGTGTGTGTGTGTGTGTGTGTGTGTGTGTGTGTGTTTGTGTGTGTGTGTGTGTGTGTGTGTGTGTGTGTGTGTGTGTGTGTGTGAGGTAGCCTAGAGTTCATTTATGAAGTATGGAGAAGCAGCGGTGGAACCTTTTAATTGCAGGGGACAAGATTCTGAGAAAAGAAATTCCTAGTGCACACAAGATGCTATTTATTGGGGTAAGTTTTGTTTCAAAAAGGGAAAGTGTGTCTCATTAGAGAGAGCAACAGCTGTAGACCTGTTATCAATGTACTCCATGTTTAAGACATCAGTTTCTCTAAAGAAATGAATACTCTACTGATGGCCTCTGTGGCACTATTGGACTGTCAGAACAGATCATTGATTTGTTGACTGCAAAATTGTCCCAGAACTTCCCTGAAGCTCCACCTACAGCAATTTGTAAAGTTGCCCAAGGCAATTTGGATAATAAAAAAAATGGATCAAAAAATTGATAAGAAATAGGCCACTTGTTCTTTTACACAACACTTTTTCCATTCAAGGACTAAAAACGAAACCGTAATGTCTTCAGTACGGTATGCTCTTGCCACCCTTTTATGGTTGTGTTAACCATATGTTTCATGTGTATTACAATAACTGATAGTTATCGCTTCTCATTTATTTGTATTTTTTTTGTTTGTTTGCTTGTTTAAAAATCGTCTTTTGTACTTTTTTATGCATTTAATCGTAATTATGGAAATGCCATTGAGCCATTTTTGTCTACTTTTCAATTGCTCATTGCCCTCTTGCTTTCTATTTGCTTTAATCCTTTAACATGGAAGAATTCTAGGGATTCTGAAATCGTGTTGCGTGCCATGAGGATCACAGCAGTCAGTGTATCCTGCCTCCAGAAGAAAAGGTGGGATTCAATTTCAGAGAGAGTATTTTCAGAAGACAGTACAGACTAGTCAATTTATTTTTCTTTTTTTTGAAGATTAGATTTTTTTTATGGCCACAACGAAATTCTTTACTGATCTATAGTATCTTTCTTGGTCGATAAGGAGCTACAGCAGCAGCCCAAAAGTTTAGCATAAGCACAATGCAGAGAATGTGTTCAAAAATGTGCGAAGCAAATTTCTGTGAATCGTTCGGAAAGTTAGTTTTGTGTAAATCGTACACCTTAAATTGAATGCGATTTACACTTTGTGCCTTATTTTTGGAAGAACATAAAGCCGTTTGATTCGATTGTATCAGCATTTTGAATGTGTAATATATACCATAACATATTTGTATAAGATTCTGCAGCTATGGAAATATGACTTCATGGTTTTATTGTACAAAATAAATCGTTACCTACTTACTGAAAACCATTTTGTAGAAACGTATGTTCTCGACTGCTTGAGATTTCTCCCTGCAGTAAGAACAGAAAGTGTGATGTGATAATGACAGCGAAGATATAGAGCCCTCAAAACTCATGCACCCAAAGCCTTTCCTTTCATCTTCTGAAATGGGAACGCTGTGTGCCTTCCTTTCTTTCTGCCCAAAGGGTATTCCGCCTGTTTCCCTCCCGTATTTACATTTTGGATGAAATGATTGTGGCTTGCAGAGGAGGAAAGGAATGGAAACGGCAGCTATAATTGAATCTGAGAAGCAGTGTTTTTAGGTTGTTGTTGTCAGCATGGACGGAATCGATTATGCTAGTTTGCCAAGTCTTGTACATAGCCTCAGAGTTCAAGAGTTACAGGACACACATTCTGCCTGTCTGTCTTCTGAAGTGCCTTAAAACAGCTGAGATTTGCTACTTTTTTCTCTTTTGGTTTGGTTTGTACTGAAGGCTAAAGGTGTTGTTGGCTTTGAGGTGATGTAAATAAGACTGTTGTGTGTTTTATTGCCAGATGTCTGCTGTTTAAGAGAGGAGGTTAGGAAATCACTAGATGATTGTTTGATGGTTGGTTAATGGATGATCAGTTAGCTGATTGGTTCATTTATCTGCTGAAAGACTGATTACGCACAAATAATAGCAATGTGTTTTGGTTTGCCCTGATGTTCGTTTTCATGCTTTAAAATATCTAGTACGCCATGTCTCAACCAGGCAGGTAAAGCTCTTTTTCCGCTGGGTAGCTCCGTCCACAGTGCTGTATATTAAATCAGTTGTTCTCAAATGGTTTTGCTTCAGGACTCAGATTTTACAGTGGGGTTTATTGTACACATTTTCAATACATGTTGATAGCATTATGTGTTGGGAATGATGTTTGAATAAAATAGCACCTTTGTTTTGCTAATTTCATAGCTGGCATTTTATGTTTCTTTAACACTTGCAATTAATTTTTCACACTTTGTGTGAAATAAAAAATTACGCACAAGTAAAAAAAAAAAATTTTAATCGTATTTTTTGTTTTGCTTTGCTTGATTAAATACCCTTAATTTAATAAGATGTTATAATAATGTTTTATATGAAATAGAAATTAAATAACTTAATTTTTTTTTTGTTCCTACAGCAAATGAGTTGTATTTTTCCAGTCAAAACTTCGACCCACCAGTTGAGAACCACTGTATTAAATAGAAATTTTGAAACTGCAATTTTGTGTTTCAGTGATGATGGACAGATGCCAAGTCGCTTGAATCCTGTATATCTACTTAGGAAACTGTATTAGACAGTTTTGTGTCCATGACTTCTTTAAGGTGCTTGAATATTACTTCTTTTTGTCTATTTGGTGGTCCAGAAACCGATCCTTTCTTTTCCTGTTCCATTAAATAGAACAGGTCAGTAGTGGATGAAGCACCAGTGCAGGATGAATCGACCTCACTAACAGCATTGAAATCCCCCAGTGCCAAAAAATCATTCATGCACACTTCTTAGGACGTCCTCCCCTTCACCACTAAACTACGAATCTTTTAGGAAGAAATAATAGCACTTCAGATGCCCTTCTCTTGCATAAAGTCATGTTTGCAATGCCTCTCTGAATGCAGTATCTTTGTTTATTTGTTGTATGTTTGTTTCTTTGCTTGTGCACCCAGCATTGTAAATGCTTATACGTGTTCTCTGTATGTTATTTTGTACATTGTTCCGCACAACTGTAAAATCTGTATGCGTAAATGGATGTCCCACAAATACAGGCTATACACACACACATCTATATTATATATATAAATATCTATATATAAAATATAGCTTTCGTTTGTTTTGTATTTGTATTATCGAATGATTCATTTTTGTTGTGCCTCTCATTGATATCTTTATAATATTAAAAGAGGGTCGATGACTCAATGGCTTTAGCTGGTTTATTTTACTGGACAGCAGTGTAAATGTGGATGGATGGATGGATAGATCACGTGGGTTTACCACATGGGGGCGCTAATGTATATATTTTGAATGTGTGCCAGTGTACACTATCTCAGCGGTATAGCCTACTGTACTACTAGTGTAAAGTGAAACTTTTAGAAAGGTAAGATGAAATGAGTTTCTCCGCCGTGTTCAGTAGGTAAAAAAGCAAAGAAATAAGCGTTGCATATTGGTTTTCTTGTAACTCCGCGAATGTGGTCACCTAGTGTGTCCTAGAACCAAACTGAGGTGATAATGCAATCATTTTCGAATGATCTTTTATTCATTACTTACCTTTTTATTCATGCATATAAAACATATGTGCCATGTGTATGGAAAAGCCAGTATGTTGCATGCATTAAAAGGGGATTTTGCTGTGGTCCATAAACAAGTATTATATAAAACCGTCATTTTAGTCAATAAATGCCGAATAGCATTATAAAAAGCTTCCGAAAGCGCATGAAATTTTGCATCATAACAGATTCTTGCAAAATGAATTAACCCGGGAGGGAATTTCACCTTGTTGCAAATGTTTCATGGGATCCCATTTAAAATAGAATTTGAAATCTTATTTTGAAACATTTAGATTGAAATAAATTACATGTGTTATGAAGAATTAAGATTTTGTTTATGTACTGTATGTACCGGTAAATCGATTTGTTCTAAAAAAAAATAATAATAATAATAATAATATTTATTATGATTTATTGTAGTTCATATTTTCTTTGGATGTTTGTTGTGTGTGTTTATAGAGGTAAGGTCATTAAAAAAAATAAAATTAAAAAAAACACCTGTGAGGTTCTCTTTTCCCTGATTGGCTAGAAGTGTCCTGACGTCTAATTAATATTAATCAGACTCGCCAGCGTTTCTTGGTAAACTTCCCGGTGCGTCCAGTATTATAATCTCATTAGTATTCAGAATCGAATTCCTCCCAATCTGAAAAGTCCTCTGCCCGTCACGTTTCGTCATTGATATTAATTATTATATTATTCATATATAAAAGCCGCTAATCGTAATTTTGAAGCGTGTTAACCAATAACAGGAGACGTGAAGCGTGACGTCCTGTATCCTAGGACATTTTTCCCCTTTGCCGTGGCCTCTGATGCTCTGCGCGCGCCCTTGCGCAAATCTGTGTCGGTTGCCTGGTCAACCAAATGCGCGTGCCCCTGCAAGCTGATGTCGGGTACGCGCAGTTGGGAGACTTAGTGGAGCAGCTCGGACAAAAATGAATTAGACGCGAAGCTGGAACAAATTATGAGAGTGAAGTTGGTTTATTTTGACCGCTCTGTGTAAATATATAATACAATGTATTGTTTTATCCGAGCATATGACTTTGGATGGAGGTTTATAGAAATTCAGCAGCACTGAGGATGACGAATATGATGAAGAAGACCTGCTGTCACTTCTCATATGAATGCTGTATTTAAAGAGGAATAAATTTTTTTGTCAACAACTCTATTTTGGCGTTTTAAGTTCATTTAGACTGATATTAAATGCAATTTGGGGCATTAGGGATTTTTGGTGCACATTTCATGCAAGCAGAAAGATCGATATTTTATTTGTTGTAAACTGGGAGTTGAAGTCATTCGAGCTCCAGAGTTGGACTGTCCAGACGCCTTAAACATGTATGCAGGACGTAAAAGAAGAAAACCTGTGCAAAGAACGTAAGTTATTGTAATAAATGTGTGTTTGTATGGGTTATGAATATAAAGATTGACTATTGTTAATTTCTTAATTGATACTGATTCTGGTTTCGTTGGTATTTCTGACTCAAAAACTCTACACGGGTCAGTAATAACCCAAATTGCATGTGTAGCTAACGTTGGTCTGTTTAAGACCCAAGTAAATATTACTGTTATTATTTTATTTAAGATCATCAAAGCATAACTGGTTATATTCTATTATATACTATTCTATTGCCGAAAATTCAATTTGCTAATCAAAATATTTTATTGTATATAATATGTTATGTGATTTATTTCATTATATTATTTTACATCTATAAAGCTGAAATATTTTATTTTGCATAATATTGTAGTTTAAATTGTTATTGTTATTATTTAGACAGTGTAGTGAATTGATATTTGGTGTAAAATTATAATTTACAGGTCTATTAGAAAATAATGATTTTATAAATATAAGCTTACTAGATGTAGCCTAGAATTTATATTTTTAATGATTACATTTGTATTTTTAATTATAATTGTAATAAAATGCTGTGTATATGATTCTGCCACCTGTTTTGTATTTTTAAAGTATTTTTCATTATATTTTATTATCAATATTTCAATCAGCTGCATTTGTCTAAAGTCATTTTACTGTGTGCAGTGATTGTTTCCTTACAGTTTTCCCTTTTATTATTGATATCTTTGAAATATAGAGATATCTTTTGTTTATAATAAAATCTCATATTCATATTTACTGTAACAGATGTCTTGTGTGGGGGGGTGTATATCAGGGCTCAGATTTTTTGTTAGGGTGGTGACACTAATGTGTTTATTGTACAAAGGTACACACAAATTTCCTTAAAATCAAACTCTGAAATCTATTAGTTTTACCAAGAACAGCACAGACACAACAATATGCAAAATTATTAACGTGCTAGGCATAATAGGAAAGTTGACGATTGAATAAATTTAGTAAAAACAACAACAGTATTTTCATGCCGTCTGTGATTCTGTCCAAACACACCTTGCATGTGAAAACACTGCTGAATGTGATCTTGAGGAGTGTTTTTTTATGAAGAGTGCTCTTGTGCTTAGGGTGAAGCAGGCTCCAGCTGAAGGGGTGAAGTCTAACCCGTCCAAACGTCATCGAGATCGGTTGAATTCCGAGTTGGACCGGTTGGCCAGTCTCCTTCCGTTTCCAGAGGAGGTCACGAGCAGCCTGGACAAACTCTCCATCCTGCGGCTGAGTGTCAGTTATCTACGTGCTAAGAACTTCTTCTCTGGTGAGTTCAAGTGGCACACATGGCTTTACTGGATGCAGTGTGTCTTTATCAATGTTGCAGGATGTGTGTGTAGCTGATAGTGATGGTGCTGTTGTAGAACTGTGCCACAGTGCAGGGTCAGGCAGAACGACAGGCAGGTGGGGGATAGATAAAAGAACAAACAGATGAACAAGTTGATGTAGAATTAAAAAAAAGAACAGACAGACAGACAGAAAGATAGACAGACAGAAAGATAGACAGACAGATAGAGACAGACACAGACAGACGATAGATAGATAGATAGACAGACAGACAGACAGACAGACAGACAGACAGACAGACAGACAGATAGATAGACAGACAGACAGACAGACAGACAATATATATATATATATATATATATAAATATATATATATATATATATATATATATATATATATATATATATATATATATATATATATATATATATATATATATATATTGTCTGTCTGTCTGTCTGTTCTGGTTTCGTTGGTATTTCTGACTCAAAAACTCTACACGGGTCAGTAATAACCCAAATTGCATGTGTAGCTAACGTTGGTCTGTTTAAGACCCAAGTAAATATTACTGTTATTATTTTATTTAAGATCATCAAAGCATAACTGGTTATATTCTATTATATACTATTCTATTGCCGAAAATTCAATTTGCTAATCAAAATATTTTATTGTATATAATATGTTATGTGATTTATTTCATTATATTATTTTACAATTATAAAGCTGAAATATTTTATTTTGCATAATATTGTAGTTTTATACTGTTGTTGTTTTTACTAAATTTATTCTATCTATCTATCTATCTATTTATAGATGGACAGATAGACAGATAGACAGAAAGATAGACACACAGACGATATATAGATAGACACAGACAGACAGACAGACAGACAGACAGATAGATAGACAGACAGACATGATATATAGATAGATAGACAGACAGACAGACAGACAGACAGACAGACAGACAGACA